>NW_025053257.1:0-12301 GCF_019279795.1 Protopterus annectens | reverse complement strand
TTTTTTTAAAAACATGGAGAGTTATTACGAACTTATCCTTAATGAGACATGATATCTACAGTGCTTAAATGTAAAAAATTATGGGATGTTAAGGAAACAGCTTGCCTTTTTAATTTTATATCATTAAACAAAGACAGAGTCAGTATGGATCTTATCCTTCATGAGACATGATACATACAGTGCTTAAATGTAAATAATTATAGGATGTTAAGGAAAAATCTTGCCTTTTTAGTTTTATGTCATTAAACTTGGAGAGAGTCACTATGGATTTATCCTTAATGAGATATAATACATGCTTTGCTTAAATGTAAAAAATTATGGGATGTTAAGGAAACAGCTTGCCTTTTTAATTTTGTCATTAAACATGGTGAGAGTAAATAGGAAACTTATCCTAAATGAGGCATGATACCTATAGTGCTTAATGTAAATAATTATGGGATGTTAAGGAAACAGCTTGCCTTTTATATTTTATGCCATTAAACATGGAGAGAGTCATTACAGAACTTATTCTTAATGAGACAGGATATGTACAGTGATTAAAAGTAAATAATTATGGGATGTTAAGGAATTAGCTTGCCTTTTTGATTTTGTCATTAAACATGGAGAGAGTCACTATGGAACTTATCCTTAATGAGACATGATACCTACAGTGCTTAAATGTAAATAATTATGGGATGTTATGAAAACAGCCTGCTTTTTTAATTTTATCTCATTAAACTTGGAGAAAGTCACTATGGAACTTATTCTTAATTAGAAATGATACCTACAGTGCTTAAAAAGTAAAAAATTATGGGATGTTAAGGAAACAGTTTCTCCTCAATTCTATGTCATTAAACATAGAGAGAGTAACTAGGGAACTTATCCTTAATGAGACATGATACCTACAGTGCTTAATGTAAATAATTATGGGATGTTAAGGAAACAGCTTGCCTTTTTAATTTTATGTCATTAAAGATGGAGAGAGTCGCTGTGGAACTTATCCTTAATGAGACATGATACCTACAGTGCTTAAAAGTAAATAATTATGGGATATTAAGGAACCAGCTTGCATTTATCATTTTATGTCATTAATCATGGAGAGAGTCACTATGGAACTTATCCTTAATGAGACAGGATAATTACAGTGATTTAATGTAAATAATTATGGGATGTTAAAGAAACAGCTTGCCTTTTTAATTTTATGTCATTAAACATGGAGAGTGTCACTATGGAACTTATCTTTAACGAGACATGATACCTACAGTGCTTAAAAGTAAATATTTATGGGATGTTAAGGAAACAGCTTGCCCTCTGAATTCTATGTCATTAAACATAGAAAGAGTCACTACAGAACTTATCCTTAATGAGACATGATACATAGAGTGCTTAATGTAAATAATTATAAGATGGCAAGGAAACAGCTTCCTTTTTAATTGTATGTCATTAAACATGAAGAGAGTCACTATGGAACTATCCTTAATGAGACATAATACATACTTTGCTTAAATATAAATACTTTTGGGATGTTAAGGAAACAGCTTGCTTTTTTAATTTTATGTCACTAAACATAGAGAGAGTCACTATGGAACTTACCCTTAATGAGACATGTTACTTACAGTGCTTAAATGTAAATAATTATAGGATGTAAAAGAAACAGCTTGCCTTTTTAATTTTATGTCATTAAACATGGAGAGAGTAACTATGGAACTATCCTAAAAGAGGCATAATACATACTTTGCTGAAAATGTAAATAATTATGGGATGTTAAGGAAATGGCTTGCCTTTTCAATTTTGTCATTAAACATGGTGAGAGCCAATAGGGAACTTATCTTTAATGAGGCATATAACCTACATTGCTTTAATGTAAATAATTATGGGATGTTAAGGAAACAGCTTGCCTTTTTAATGTTATGTCAGTAAACATGGAGAAAGTCACTATGGAACTTATCCTTAATGAGACATGATACCTACAGTTCTTAAAATTAAATGAGTATAGGATGTTAAGGAAACAGCTTACCTTTTTAATTTTGCCATTAAACACGGAGAGAGTCACTATGGAACTTATCCTTAATGAGACATGATACCTACAGTGCTTAATGTAAATAATTGTGGGATGTTAAGGAAACAGCTTGCCTTTTTAATTGTATGTCATTATACATGGAGAGAGTCTCACGGAACTTATCCTTAATGAGACATGATACCTACAGTGCTTATATGTAAATAATTATGGGATGTTAAGGAAACAGCTTGCCTGTTTAATTTTATTTTAAAAGACATCAAGAGAGTCACTACAGAACTTATCCTTAATGAGACACAATACCTCCAGTGCTTAAATGTAAAAAAAAATATTGGATATTAAGAAAAAATCTTGCCTTTTTAATTTTATGTCATTAAACTTGGAGAGAGTCACTATGGAACTATCCTTAATGAGATATAATACATACTTTGCTTAGATGTAAACAATTATGGGATTTAAGGGAACAGCTTGCCTTTTTAATTTTGTCATTAAACATGGTGAGAGTCAATAGGCAACTTTTCGTTAATGAGACATGATACCTACAGTGCTTAATGTAAATAATTATAGCATGTTAAGGAAACAGCTTGCCTTTTATATTTTATGTCATTAAACATGGAGAGAGTCATTACGGAACTTATCCTTAATGAGACATGATACCTACAGTGCTTAAATGTAAATAATTATGGGATGTTAAGGAAACAGCTTGCCTTTTTAATTTTATGTCATTAAACAAAGAAAGAGTCACTATGGATCTTATCCTTAATGAGACATGATACATACAGTGCTTAAATGTAAATAATTATAGGATGTTAAGGAAAAATCTTGCCTTTTTAATTTTATGTCATTAAACTTGGAGAGAGTCACTATGGAACTATCCTTAATGAGATATAATACATACTTTGCTTAGATGTAAACAATTATGGGATTTAAGGAACAGCTTGCCTTTTAATTTTGTCATTAAACATGGTGAGAGTCAATAGGCAACTTATCGTTAATGAGACATGATACCTACAGTGCTTAATGTAAATAATTATAGCATGTTAAGGAAACAGCTTGCCTTTTATATTTTATGTCATTAAACATGGAGAGAGTCATTACGGAACTTATCCTTAATGAGACAGGATATCTACAGTGATTAAAAGTAAATAATTGTGGGATGTTAAGGAATTAGCTTGCCTTTTTGATTTTATGTCATTAAGCATGGAGAGAGTCACTATGGAACTTATCCTTAATGAGACATGATACCTGCAGTGCTTAAATGTAAATAATTATGGGATGTTATGAAAACAGCCTGCTTTTTTAATTTTATCTCATTAAACATGTAGAAAGTCACTATGGAACTTATTCTTAATGAGAAATTATACCTACAGTGCTTAAAAGTAAAAAATTATGGGATGTTAAGGAAACAGTTTGCCCTCTTAATTCTATGTCATTAAACATAGAGAGAGTAACTAGGGAACTTATCCTTAATGAGACATGATACCTACAGTGCTTAATGTAAATAATTATGGGATGTTAAGGAAACAGCTTGCCTTTTTAATTTTATGTCATTAAAGATGGAGAGATTCTTTACGGAATTTATCCTTAATGAGTCATGATACTTACAGTGCTTAAATGTAAATAATTATGTGATGTTAAGGAAATAGATTGTCTTTTTAATTTTATGTCAGTAAACATGGAGAGAGTCACTATGGAACTTATCCTTAATGAGACATGATAGCTACAGTTCTTAAATGTAAATAATTATGGGATGTTATGAAAACAGCTTGCTTTTTTAATTTTATCTCATTAAAATGGAGAAAGTCACAATGGAACTTATCCTTAATGAGGCATGATACCTAAAGTGCTTAAAAGTAAAAAAATATGGGATGTTAAGGAAACAGCTTGCTCTTTTAATTCTATGTCATTAAACAGAGACAGTCACTTCGGAATTATCCTTAATGGGACATGATACCTACAGTGCTTAATATAAATAATTATGGGATGTAAGGAAACTGCTTCCATTTTTATTTTTATGTCATTAAACATGGAGAGAGTCACTATGAAACTATCCTTAATGAGAAATAATACATACTTTGCTTAAATATAAATAATTATGGGATGTTAAGGAAACAGCTTGCTTTTTTAATTTAATGTCACTAAACATAGAGAGAGCCATTATGGAACTTATCCTTAATGAGACATGATACTTACAGTGCTTAAATGTAAATAATTATAGGATGTTATGGAAACATCTTGCCTTTTCAATTTTATGTCATTAAACGTGGAGTGAGTCACTATGGAACTATCCTAAATGAGACATAATGCATACTTTGCTTAAATGTAAATAATTATGGGATGTTAAGGAAACAGCTTGCCTTTTACTTTGTTCATTAAACATGGTGAGAGTCAATAGGGAACTTATCCTTAATGACACATGATACATACATTGCTTTAATGTAAATAATTATGGGATGTTAAGGAAACAGCTTGCCTTTTTAGTTTTATGTCAGTAAACATGGAGAAAGTCACTATGGAACTTATCCTCCCAGCAAAGTGCTGCCCCCCTGACATCTCAGATGCTCAGGTAAGAGCCACCCTCTCCAAAGCAAAAAACACAACATCAATGAGACCAGACGGTGTCCCGGGCTGCGTCCTACATGAACTCCAAGAAGTGCTAAAACCAAACATAAAACTACTGTTCAATCTCACAAAAAACACAAATCCAAGCGCTTTTACCAGTATTCCTTTCTTTTCTTTATTTGCTCTCGATCTGATACCTCGGCCTTTCGCCTTCAAGGATCACTGTTCAATCTAAACCTTACTACAGGATATGTACCCAAAGAGTGGCGTACAGCAACGGTGGTCCCTCTCCACAAAGGTGGTGCCTCAACGGATCCTGGAAACTATCGCCCCATAAGCCTGACTAGCTTGGTCTGCAAAGCTATGGAAAGGATCATCATGGACCTTATAAATAAAGATATTGGGGACCTACAGACACTGGAGCCTACCCAGTTCAGCTTTAAGGGCAGATCCTGCCTCTTAAACCTGGTCGATTTCTTTGAAACAGTCACCAAGGCCATTGACGAGGGGAAGGTGGTCCACACAGTCTACCTGGACCTCGCAAAAGCCTTCGATACAATACCCCACTCGGGCATTCTAGATAAGCTCACCAGCTTAAATATAAAACCCTATGTCACTAGATGCATTGCAAACTGGCTCAAGGACAGAACCCACATTGTTAGAATTGCTGGAGCCATGTCAGACTCCAAACCACTTACAAGTGGCATCCCACAAGGCTCAGTCCTGGGACCTCTCTTGTTCGGTATATATTTCTCAGAGGTACAGGCCAACACGGAAGGACTGTGGCTGACCAAGTTCGCAGATGACTGCAAACTGGGCGCCATAATCAACTCTCCAGCCGACACAAGCATCCTCCAAAAGGGCCTCATAGAAGCAGACAACTGGTGCCAGAGCCATGGCCTCAAGCTAAACGCCAAAAAGTGTATAGTCATCCCTTTGGCAAAACAAAGTGCCTACAAATTACCACATAAGTGGTAATCCATTAAGACGGAAGAAGTAATTAGGGACCTGGGGACCCAAGTTGATAGCAATCTCATTTGACAACCACGTGGCCAAAGTGGTTAGAAAAACATTTTATATAGCCCACCTAATCATGAAGGGATTCACATCTAGATCAGGGGAGGTCATCGTGCCTCTTTACTCATCCCTCATCAGGCCCATAATTGAGTACAATGCCCCTTTTGGAATGTGCCTTACCAGACACCTGCAGCAACTGGAAAGACCCCAAAAGTACCTCACCAAGAGGATCAAAGGGCTCAAACAGATGCCATATGCTGCCCGGTTAAAGAAACACCAGCTCTACTCAGTGGCATACCGCCTGCTCAGAGGCAATCTGTGCCTGACGTATAAAGCCATGACCAACCCAGAATTAATGGACATGCTGCACCTCAGAAAATCCAAATCCCATCGAGCTATGCGATCGAGAGACTTGAACCTCAGCACTGAAATAAATAGGACACGCTGGAGGGACAGATTCATAACCCAGAGGCTCCCTTCACTCTGGAATAAAATCCCAGTCCAGGTTAGGCCGAGTCCCTCTTTGACTCTCTTCAAGAGGAATCTTGATGAGTGGATCGGGATCGCAGGTTTACCCCGGGTATCACTTCTGTGTCACTATTAGAAAGAGGCACAGTATACTAACCTCGAAAAAGGGCATAGCAAAATTAATTTAAAATGGGTGGCGAAAGCCAAACACACTCTGGCTAGGCTTATAAATGCCCTAGGGCAGATAGCCTAGTATGAACCTATGAACCTATGAGACATGATACCTACAGTTCCTAAAAGTAAATGAGTATGGGATGTTAAGGAAACAGCTTACCTGTTTAGTTTTGTCATTAAAATGGAGAGAGTCACTATGGAACTTATCCTTAATGAGACATGATACCTACAGTGCTTAAATGTAAATAATTATGGGATGTTATGACAACAGCCTGCTTTTTTAATTTTATCTCATTAAACATGGAAAAAGTCACTATGAAGCTTATTCTTATACCTACAGTGCTTAAAAGTAAAAAATTATGGGAAGTTAAGGAAACAGTTTGCCCTCTTAATTCTATGTCATTAAACATAGAGAAAGTAACTAGGGAACTTATCCTTAATAAGACATGATACCTACAGTGCTTAATGTAAATAATTATGGGATGTTAAGGAAACAGCTTGCCTTTTTAATTTTATGTCATTAAAGATGGAGAGAGTCTTTAAGTCTTCACCCGGCATTTGCAACAGCTGGAGAGACCACAAAAGTACCTCACCAAGAGGATCAAGGGTCTCCAACATATGTCTTATTCTGCCAGACTAAAGAAACTCCAGCTCTATTCAGTAGCATACTGCCTTCTCAGAGGTGATCTCTGCCTGACGTACAATGCCATGTCCAATCAGGAACTGATGGACATGATCCACCTCAAAAAATCCAAATCCATCAGAACCACAAGAGCTAAAGACTTAAACCTTGGCACAAGTATGAATAGGACATGCTGGAGGGATAGATTCATAACCCAGAGGCTTCCCATGCTCTGGAACAAGATCCCAGTTCATGTTAGGCAGAGCCCCTCACTGACTCTCTTCAAGAGAAATCTTGATGAGTGGATGGGAGATTGTAAGTTTACCCCAGGGGTCACATCTGTGTCACTACTAGACAGGGGCACAGTAAACTAATTCTATTATATAAGGGGACCTTCACTGTGTCACTACTAGACAGAGGCACAGTATTCTAAATCTATTCTGTGCATTTTTGCATCATTTCATGGGGTGGCTAAAGCCACATCACTATGGCTAGGCTTACAAATGCCCCAGGGCAGATAGCCTAGTACTAAACTATGAATCTATGAAACAATGTTAAGGAAACATCTTGCCTTTTTAATTTTATGTCATTAAACGTGGAGAGAGTCACTATGGAACTATCCTAAATGAGACATAATGCATACTTTGCTTAAATGTAAATAATTATGGGATGTTAAGGAAACAGCTTGCCTTTTACTTTTGTCATTAAACATGGCGAGAGTCAATAGGGAACTTATCCTTAATGACACATGATACCTACATTGCTTTAATGTAAATAATTATGGGATGTTATGAAAACAGCCTGCTTTTTAATTTTATCTCATTAAACATGGAGAAAGTCACTATGAAACTTATTCTTAATGAGAAATTATGCCTACAGTGCTTAAAAGTAAAAAGTTATGGAATGTTAAGGAAACAGTTTGCCCTCTTAATCGTATGTCATTAACATAGAGAGAGTAAATAGGGAACTTATCCTTAATGAGACATGATACCTACAGTGCTTACTGTAAATAATTATGGGATGTTAAGGAAACAGCTTGCCTTTTTAATTTTATGTCATTAAAGATGGAGAGAGTCTTTACAGAATTTATCCTTAATGAGACATGATACCTACAGTTCCTAAAATTAAATAAGTAAGGGATGTTAAGGAAATAGCTTACCTTTTTTATTTTGTCATTAAACATGGAGAGAGTCACTATGGAACTATCCTTAATGAGACATAATACATACTTTGCTTAAATATTAATAATTTTGGGATGTTAAGGAAACAGCTTACTTTTTTAATTTTATGTCACTAAACATAGAGAGAGTCACTATGGAACTTACCCTTGATGAGACATGTTACCTACAGTGTTGAAATGTAAATAATTATAGGATGTAAAAGAAACAGCTTGCCTTTTTAACTTTATATCATTAAACATGGAGAGAGTAACTGGAACTATCCTAAAAGAGGCATAATACATACTTTGCTTAAATGTAAATAATTATGGGATGTTAAGGAAATGGCTTGCCTTTTCAATTTTGTCATTAAACATGGTGAGAGCCAATAGGGAACTTATCCTTAATGAGACATATAACCTACATTGCTTTAATGTAAATAATTATGGGATGTTAAGGAAACAGCTTGCCTTTTTAATGTTATGTCAGTAAACATGGAGAAAGTCACTATGGAACTTATCCTTAATGAGACATGATACCTACAGTTCCTAAAATTAAATGAGTATGGGATGTTAAGGAAACAGCTTACCTTTTTAATTTTGTCATTAAACATGGAGAGAGTCACTATGGAACTTATCTTTAATGAGACATGATACCTACAGTGCTTAAATGTAAATAATTATGGGATGTTAAGAAAACAGCTTGCCTTTTTAATTTTATGTCATTAAACATAGAGAGAGTCACTATGGAACTTATCCTTAATGAGACATGATACCTACAGTGCTTAATGTAAATAATTATGGGATGTTAAGGAAACAGCTTGCCTTTTTAATTTTATGTCATTATACATGGAGAGTCTTCACGGAACTTATCCTTAATGAGACATGATACCTACAGTGCTTAGATGTAAATAATTATGGGATGTTAAGGAAACAGCTTGCCTGTTTAATTTTATTTTACAAAACATCAAGAGAGTCACTACAGAACTTATCCTTAGTGAGACACAATACCTCCAGTGCTTAAATGTAAAAAAAATTGGGATGTTAAGGAAACAGCTTGCCTTTTTAATGTTATGTCATTAAACTAAGAAAGAGTCACTATAGATCTTATCCTTAATGAGACATGATACATACAGTGCTTAAATGTAAATAATTATAGGATGTTAAGGAAAAATCTTGCCTTTTTAATTTTATGTCATTAAACTTGGAGAGAGTCATTATGGAACTATCCTTAATGAGATATAATACATACTTTGCTTAGATGTAAACAATTATGGGATTTAAGGGAACAGCTTGCCTTTTTAATTTTGTCATTAAACATGGTGAGAGTCAATAGGCAACTTATCCTTAATGAGACATGATACCTACAGTGCTTAATGTAAATAATTATAGCATGTTAAGGAAACAGCTTGCCTTTTATATTTTATGTCATTAAACATGGAGAGAGTCATTACGGAACTTATCCTTAATGAGACAGGATATCTACAGTGATTAAAAGTAAATAATTGTGGGATGTTAAGGAATTAGCTTGCCTTTTTGATTTTATGTCATTAAACATGGAGAGAGTCACTAAGGAACTTATCCTTAATGAGACATGATACCTAAGGTGCTTAATGTAAATAATTATGGGATGTTAAGGAAACAGCTTGCCTTTTTAATTTTATGTCATTAAAGATGGAGAGAGTCTTTACGGAATTTATCCTTAATGAGACATGATACCTACAGTGCTTAAATGTAAATAATTATGGGATGTTAAGGAAATAGATTGCCTTTTTAATTTTATGTCAGTAAACATGGAGAGAGTCGCTGTGGAACTTATCCTTAATGAGACATGATACCTACAGTGCTTAAAAGTAAATAATTATGGGATATTAAGGAACCAGCTTGCATTTATCATTTTATGTCATTAATCATGGAGAGAGTCACTATGGAACTTATCCTTAATGAGACAGGATAATTACAGTGATTAAATGTAAATAATTATGGGATGTTAAAGAAACAGCTTGCCTTTTTAATTTTATGTCATTAAACATGGAGAGTGTCACTATGGAACTTATCTTTAACGAGACATGATACCTACAGTGCTTAAAAGTAAATATTTATGGTATGTTAAGGAAACAGCTTACCCTCTGAACTCTATGTCATTAAACATAGAAAGAGTCACTACAGAACTTATACTTAATGAGACATGATACAGAGAGTGCTTAATGTAAATAATTATAGGATGTCAAGGAAACAGCTTCCCTTTTTAATTTTATGTCATTAAACATGGAGAGTCACTATGGAACTATCCTTAATGAGACATAATACATACTTTGCTTAAATATGAATAATTTTGGGATGTTAAGGAAACAGCTTGCTTTTTTAATTTTATGTCACTAAACATAGAGAGAGTCACTATGGAACTTACCCTTAATGAGACATGTTACCTACAGTGCTGAAATGTAAATAATTATAGGATGTAAAAGAAACAGCTTGCCTTTTTAATTTTATGTCATTAAACATGGAGAGAGTAACTATGGAACTATCCTAAAAGAGGCATAATACATTGCTTAAATGTAAATAATTATGGGATGTTAAGGAAATGGCTTGCCCTCTTAATTCTATGTCATTAAACAGAGAGAGTCACTTCGGAACTTATCCTTAATGAGACATTATACATACAGTGCTTAATGTAAATAATTATGGGATGTCAAGGAAACAGCTTCCCTTTTTATTTCTATGTCATTAAACATGGAGAGAGTCACTATGGAACACTCCTTAATGAGACATAATACATACTTTGCTTAAATATAAATAATTATGGGATGTTAAGGAAACAGCTTGCTTTTTTAATTTAATGTCATTAAACATAGAGAGAGTCACTACAGAACTTATCCTTAATGAGAAATGATACCTATAGTGCTTAAATGTAAATAAGTATAGGATGTTAAGGAAACATCTTGCCTTTTTAATTTTATGTCATTAAACGTGGAGAGAGTCACTATGGAACTACCCTAAATGAGATATAATGCATACTTTGCTTAAAAGTAAATAATTATGGGATGTTAAGAAAACAGCTTGCCTTTTACTTTTGTCATTAAACATGGCGAGAGTCAATAGGGAACTTATCCTTAATGACACATGATACCTACATTGCTTAAATGTAAATAATTATGGGATGTTATGAAAACAGCCTGCTTTTTTAATTTTATCTCATTAAACATGGAGAAAGTCACTATGGAACTTATTCTTAATGAGAAATGATGCCTACAGTGCTTAAAAGTAAAAAATTATGGGATGTTAAGGAAACAGTTTACCCTCTTAATTCTATGTCATTAAACATAGAGAGAGTAACTAGGGAACTTATCCTTAATGAGACATGATACCTGCAGTGCTTAATGTAAATAATTATGGGATGTTAAGGAAACAGCTTGCCTTTTTAATTTTATGTCAGTAAACATGGAGAGAGTCACTATGGAACTTATCCTTAATGAGACATGATACCTACAGTTCCTAAAATTAAATGAGTAAGGGATGTTAAGGAAATAGCTTACCTTTTTTATTTTGTCATTAAACATGGAGAGAGTCACTATGGAACTTATCCTTAATGAGACATGATAGCTACAGTGCTTAAATGTAAATAATTATGGGATGTTATGAAAACAGCTTGCTTTTTTAATTTTATCTCATTAAACATGGAGAAAGTCACAATGGAACTTATCCTTAATGAGACATGATACCTACAGTGCTTAATAGTAAAAAATTATGGGATGTAAAGGAAACAGCTTGCCCTTTTAATTCTTTGTCATTAAACAGAGACAGTCACTTCGGAACTTATCCTTAATGGGACATGACACCTACAGTGCTTAATTTAAATAATTATGGGATGTAAGGAAACCGCTTCCCTTTTTATTTTTATGTCATTAAAAATGGAGAGAGTCACTATGAAACTATCCTTAATGAGAAATAATACATACTTTGCTTAAATATAAATAATTATGGGATGCTAAGGAAACAGCTTGCTTTTTTAATTTAATGTCACTAAACATAGAGAGAGCCACTATGGAACTTATCCTTAATGAGACATGATAATTACAGTGATTAAATGTAAATAATTATGGGATGTTAAGGAAACAGCTTGCCTTTTTAATTTTATGTCATTAAACATAGAGAGTGTCACTATGGAACTTATCTTTAATGAGACATGATACCTACAATGCTTAAAAGTAAATATTTATGGGATGTTAAGGAAACAGCTTGCCCTCTGAATTCTATGTCATTAAACATAGAAAGAGTCACTACAGAACTTATCCTTAATGAGCAA
>NW_025053256.1:0-11346 GCF_019279795.1 Protopterus annectens | reverse complement strand
ATTATATGGAAAAAGGGGAAAATTGCTTTTTTTTCTTTTTGAAGAATAATCTGAAGCTTCAAGAGTATTATTCTCATTAAAAGGTGCTAAGGTTTCCAAAAATTGTTTAGTATCATGTAATACAGATTCAGTAGAATCTACAACTGGTCTCAAGTTCTTCTCTAAATAAATGGATATAGTCTCAGTTAACCAGCCTCTACCAGATACTATTGGTCTAAGTGGGGGGTTAGCCATGGTCTTCTTAGGTAGACCTCTAATTACTGGTATCACAGGTTTCTCAATCAAAAAATATTTATATGTTTGTGTTTGAATACATAAAAGGACATTACTAGTGACTTATTTTACTTGTTGATGCAAGGGACGGAATATTATTTATGCCTCATCTAGACTGCTTAACCTCTAACCGTAGCTTACACCACTAGAACTTGCTACTTAGCTACTGGATGTATTAAACCCAAGCTACTGTATCTATACTGCTTTACTAAACTGCTTATTTAATTGTGCTTTATCTCCTTCATTTCCTAGGAACCCCCACTCTAAATTACCAGGCGGCTCCCTGATATCGGACAGCCTGACTCCGCATGTGGGTCTTTCTACCATCGTGCAATGCAACAATCCCATGCCTGTAACTGCTCCAGTAACTTCTCAAAAGAACTTTGGGTACAGCTTTACCCATCCTATAGTTTTCCTCCTGAAAGCGTTTCTGCAGGCAGATAACGTAACAGTGCACCTGTAGAAATGCACTTGTATCTAAGGCTACTATACACCAGGTTCCTGAAAATTGGAAACAAAAAAAAAAAAAAAAAAAAAATCAGCTAACCTTGTTCTCTTACCCTGTTGCCTGCCGGAACCCTGCCTACTTCCCAAGCAGGTTGAGACTTGGCTCAAGTAGGATTTTTCTCGGGCTGGGGTTTCGCCTCAACCGCCCTGGCTATTTCGGGCTGCTCCGCTTCCACCTGCCCCTTATCCCACCCGCCTCACTACCTCCAGATTTATAGAGAGACAGACAGACCATCCCACTTTCCTCCTTCCAATCCACAGCTGTCACTAGCTTAACAACTCCCTCCTCCCTTGTTTAATCAGCTCCTCTATATCCAAACACTCCCACAACTTATTATTTAAGAAGTTTTACCATGTTCAAGCAAAACCATGTATTCCATCCATTACAACAATACTTTTACTTTTCTTATCCTCTACCTTTTAACACACGCTATGAACACCAAATGCTATTAGGAATATCTTTCCCCAAAAGGCTGATACGACCACTTACTTGCAACCTTTCCTCCCAACCATATAGTTTCTACTCCTGCACCGCTGCAAGAACTCTAGGCACTAGTTTTATAGTATACAGCTTAGACCCCACTCCCCTCGATCATCCAAAACATATAACCAACCTCAAAATACTCAGTCAAAAATGCAAAGATTCTAGATTACCTAAAAAATGTAGTATTACTCAAATGGATATTCATCTCACCCAAATCCCAGGCCCTGCCACTCATCCTGATTCTGGCACCTCAACATTACCTCCATACTCCTAATACCTCCCTCCTTACTCCTTCACCTCAACCTGAGAAGCATAAACAATAAAAGTACATAATCCTTACATGCTTTTGATAGCTACCCATTCCTCAGACATCATGTGTCTCTCTGAAACATGGCTGAAACCCGCCACGAGAAGGATGAAGAAATTCTCCACCAAGGTTATAACATATATTAAGGAAAGATAGAATAATAACTAGAAAGAAGTGGCGGGGTATAGCTGTCATGTATAAGAACAGACTAAACATCTCTAAGAACCCTCTGCATCCCCTCAGGTCTCTAATATTGAACTAGCTTGCACTAAAGATTTGTGCCATAAACTCCCCAAAATGTATATTAACTCTGTAGTTATCTATATCCCACCAGGAAGAATATAGATAACCTAGAGCAAACCATATGTTGGTTGGCTACAACAACAACTACCCTCAAGAAACCATTATACTAGGGGACTTTAACATTGATTGTCCCCTACTCCTCTGAGACAAATCCCACCCAATTAATCTTATCTGAATGGCCCCAAAAATCTCATCTCCAACCAGAATTGGCAAATAACACATCAAAAAGAGAGTATGATTGACTTCAGGATACTTATCATCAATAAAGATCCGAACAACTACACCACCGGCTTTTTCCTCCCAAATGACCTTAGTGATCACCTTATCACTTATATTATAAAGCACAAATTTGCTTTTATCAAGTCAATACCCATCTACAAGCTTATCAGAAATAAGAAAAAGTTTAACCTTGAACTATTCCTAGCAGAACTAAAAAGTCTGCAATTGGTATCGTCCTATTTACCCTTCCCTTTAGCAGAATGTGTGTCATACTTCAATGACACATTTCTAACCATACTTCTGATTCCCATGCCCCAACCCGCCTAATTACAGAACCAAAAGACCATTATAGCTCCTCGGCTCTCAAAAGAAACCAAAGATAAAATTAAACTCGCGTGACCATGCTTGGAAAACTTGGAGAACAACCAAAACTCCCTTAACCCGTATTAAATTTCAACAGCTGAGAAACTCCACGAAATCTGATGTTGCTAGAGACAAAAACACTACTTCTGCCATCTCCAGGACAAACATCAGTCTAACCCAAAAAGTTCTGGGGCTGCATTTAATAACCTCCACCCAGGGCAAATTCCTGATTACCCCAACGCCTGACCAACTCTCACTTCAACAAACACATCCAGAGTGATGTTGCCAATTCAACTTTAGCAGTTTTTTTCACTGAGACTATCCAGTCCCTAGCCAATCATCTACCCAATTCCTCCTCACTCTTAACCCAGCCCAATGACTCACCTTCTATCTCCTTTAAACTCCAAACAGTATCTACCTCCTATATTCGCACTTATTAAAACTGACTAGTCACAACCGGCCTGGGCCTTTGCGCCGATGCTTCTCCCAGCAGAATACTTACAACGTTAGCATCGGATGCCATTGCCTATCCCATATCAATATTGATTAACAGGTCTCTATCTGAGGCCACCATCCCTCAATTTGGAAAACCTCTTACATCATCCCACTCCATAAAGGAGGGTCCTCTAAGGAAACCTCCAACTACAGGCCTATCGCAATACTGTCTCCTCCTCTGGCTAAGATATTGGAAACGGTGTGTTTCACAAACAATTCCTTCACTACCTCACCATCAGCTAATCTTCTTTCTATTACCCAGCATGGCTTCGCCCCCCATCACAAGTTGGCACACAACCAGTGCTCTCCTCTCTCCTTGTTGACTCAATTAATAGCAAACCGCAATAAGAAACTTATATCCTCTGCTTCCTTTCTGGACTTGTCAAAGCTTTCGATACATGGTCAACCACCAATTATTGCTCCACACCCTGCAAACCCTTCATCTTTGACAAATCAGCACTAAAACTGGCTAGTTTCATATGACTACCTAGCTGACCGCAACAAGCTAGTCCAATGGGCAAAATAGTCTATCCCCAACTGCTGCCTAATAACATTAGGTGTTCCTCAGGGCTCCATTCTTGGTCCCCTTCTTTTCTCTGTTTTTATAAATGATCTGTAGCTTGTTATCCCCACAGCCACCTGCATTCAATATGCAGATGACTCCACCCCTGATCTGCTCCGACCTCTCTCTTCAGAAACCCAAGCAGCCACTTCAACAATGTTTTGCCAGCTCTAAAAATGGTTCTCTGACCTGAAACTCATCCTAAAACCCAACTAAAACCAAGTTACTTCTCTTCTCCTCTCGACAACTACTCCCATAGCTCAAGAACCTCCCCTTGTGAATCATAGGACCTTCTTTGTTGAATCCAATACATGCACCACCATCATAGAGCCGTCACACCACCACTAAACTATTAGGTATCACAAATTCGACCATAAGCTTAAATTTGACATGCACATTGCCCAAACCATTAAGTCAGTTAACAAAAATTAGGCTCAATGTATGTGGAATCAGGAACTGTCTCACCCCATGCAAAACTAACCATTGCACGTATAATACACATCTCCTCTCACATTATTATATGCCTCCAGCTCAATATTCTCCTTCCTCAATAAACGTGAACTTAACAACCATCCTCTCCACTACCTACCACCACATATACTAGATTTGTCACAGGAACATCCTATCGGACCCACCATTGTGTCACACAACTTAAAGAAACTGAGACTGGCTTGAACTACCTAATCTCCTCAAATTTAATCAACTAATCTAAGCTTTTAAATTATTAATCAACCTTGATAATACCCTGCCCTGTCCAATATCCTGACCCTTACTCCAACTTAAGCTGCCTTCGATCTGCAAACAGTAACCAGGTAATGACTATCAAATCAAACACCTGTGGAGGTGATGCTCTTTATGCTAACTCTATTGGGAAGCAATGGAACTCACTCCCAAACAGCCTTTAACTCGCATGGACTTCATTAACCTATACAAAACTCATCTCCGAGCAATACTCCAAGTCCCAATGGTTATGCCCATGTCTAAACCCTGATTAAATCCAAATACGCCTCTTAGCCCTCTTCTCTCATCTCCTTTTAAGAGCTTATATTGTAATCTCTTTACTGTCATGGTGCACATGTTAATCTGGCCAAACAAACAAAATGTAATGCGGGTGTAAACAATCTAGCTGATACATCTTTGATGTCTCCTTAAGTCTGTGGTTTCACTATGTTTTTTAAATCGGGGATTGTATTGTTATTATTTTTATTATTCTTATTTGCATTGTTATTATGTTTCCAAATTGGGAGTTTTCTCCTCGGCCTCTACTGAAAAAGGATATGTATCCAGTTGGACTAGCCCGGTCAACAAATGTAAAATAAATAAAATAAAATAAATAAATAAATTATATAATTCTTCATCAATAATCCCACACATCAACATGTCATATAAGTCTGCATGTTCTGATTTTATTAATCTATCTAAATCTGACTTACTTAATCTCTTATAAGTAGTAGCATCTGAAAGCATTTCTAACATAGTGTCATAGTAATAGCTGGTATCTAGTAATACTGTACGCTCCTTTTTAAAAAAGGAAATGATGTAATTTTTGTAATACACAACATGTGACATAGAAATGGAGTTTTATTGGTGTTTTACTTGTATATAAGTGGTTTTTGAATTTCTGTGTTTTGTTAAAGTCTGATGAAGCGTTCTAAGCAACGTGAACGTAAGACTTTCTCACTTATTCGAATAAAAGAATTTTGTTTCTACTTTCATTCATCTGGTTTACTTTGATTTTTGTGGCGTATTCACCTCTCTTCTATTTGGACTGCTTTTTTGATTTGTGAGGTGATATCTCACCCTGATCGTGTTCTTTTTTGCTGAGCTTTTTTGCTATTTTTGTTCACTTAAGGGACATGACATAGAAGGAACCAGTAATATATCTAATGGACTACCTGAATCTAGACCTTTGGGTCTTTACCAACATTTTTTTCATAGAAGTTATAGTAATCCGTTTACATTGAAACTGGGTCCTTATGCTGAATTAGCTATGCTAACTAGCCTCTACAGCACAAAGATACTGATTGCGCATGTAGATACTTTGCAATTAATGAGGAAGCTTGAGGATGTTCTCAGTAAAATTGATAAATTGCCCTAGTGGCAAAAAAAAAGACATCTGGAGGTACATGTATTAAATTTAAAGTTATTCCTAGAGGTCTTTGTTTGTTAAAATGCCTACTTTTGGGCTCTACATATCCAGAACTACTGTCCAAATGTAAGCGTAATTAAATCTAGATACAAGTTATGCATATATGAGACTGGTTAATTGAACAGTACACTTCTATAGAAAGTGAGCTTCAGCGCAAGAAGCTATAGCTTTAGAGAAAAGATTGACTGTTGCCCTAACTACAGTACAGAAAAGAAGATTTCTTTCTGATATAGTGACTACTAAGTGCAAGCTAGATAATAAAACTGTTATTAGCTAAGAAAGAAATGGAGAGGGACTATCATGGATTTCTCGAGAGGGGAACGTCGCTTCTCCTGGCCGAGGGAATCCACCAGGACAACAGATGCAGCTGGACACGAGTGTACTGCAGCCATTTTCTCTCCTCGAGCGTAAGGACTCATTGTTCCTACCATCGGCATTTCTCACTTCCTCCCTTTGGCTGAAGTAGTTGCACACACTGGACCACACTCTAAAGCGAACTCAATGCCAATGGATGAAATACAACCAGCTACTGTTTCTGGATCCAGTAGTACGTAAGAAAGACCACGATGTTAGCAGGTGATGTTTTCGCTGTCCTATTGAGAATAATGATACAAACTCTCTTCTGCTGCTCATCGCCCGGACATGAGGCGGAATTGGAGCCTCACAAACTACAGTAAGAAAAAGGAAAAATGTCGGGAGAGAACAATCTGAAGTTTCTTGAAGAAAGTCTCTGAAAAACCAGTGCAACCAGGATTTCCGATTCATTAATTCTATCCAGCCATATGCTTTTGGACAATGAGAGCAAGATTCTGAATAAAGATCTTTCCTTTATAACATGTCAAGGTATTGATGTAAGTGATTTAATAGTGTATTGGCATTTCTAAATGTTTTGTCAGGAATGTTGCACTTGGTTTACAATTCCAGTAATAATGTATCATTTAACACTGATGTTTTGTCTTTTTAAGAAACTTTCTACATATATACCTGTTATACATCCTTTACTTGGATAGCTTTGAGAGAAAGCATGCAGTGATGATCTTTTTGAAATTATTTGAGAGGCAATAGTATTAAACCAGATTTTTACAGCATGTTACTAAAAGAAGAAAAATTAGCGCCTACAGGGTCTACAGTAGAGTAATACTAAATGTAGTGTAATTAGGACCAGCTGGACAAAGGGGAGCTACGTGCATTACTGGGGATGCTACCAGCTATTACTATGACACTATGTTAGAAACAAGCTTTCAGATGCTGCCACTACTACTTATAAGAGATTAAGTAAGTTAGATTTAGATAGATTAATAAACCAGTGTCATGCACATTTATATGACATGTTGATGTGTGGGATTATTGATGAAGAATTATATAAATATTTTTTGATTGGAGAAAACCTGTGTGATACCAGTAATTAGAGGTCTACCCAAGATACACAAGACCATGGCCAACCCCCACTTAGACCACAATACGTCAGTACCTGCAGGAGGCCAAGGTTAACTGAGACTATATATCCATTTATTTAGAGAAGAACTCAGACCAGTTGTAGATTCTACTGACCCACACGTGATACCAAACACCCTTTTAAACATTAACTTTTAATGAGAATAATATCCTGAAGCTTCAGATTATATGGTAACATTGGATGTCATGCCTCTTCACCCACTAACGATGTAGGGATAGATTTCAAGACTGTATTTGATAAATAAAGGGCTGAAGCTAATAACGGGATTATTAGAATTGACAAGTTATTAGAAATGGTTCTTTGGTCACAATGTCTCTTTACTTTAATAACAACACGAGCAATTTTACATCTTCAAACTAGTTACAGGGGTAGCTATGGGCACCTCCCCAACTCTTATGCTAACTTTAGTACGGTATTGGGAGAGAATATATATGTCTTAGAACACCTGGCTTTCTCTACTTTTATAAAGTACTACAAACGTTTTGGTAGATGATGTTTTTGGATTTGGAAAGGTACATTAAAAATTTTAGATGACTTTTATTACATATATATTAATGGAACCACCGCGCTCTTTACATTGACTGATATCCATTCACAGGACACCCATTGATTTTTAGATGTCACACTGAATAGAATGGCAACAATCTTTGGAGAGAGACAGAAGTGCTATAAAACCATGTAGGAGGAAATTACAGTAGAAGGCATGCATCCCCATATATACATAAAATATCGTGGAGTAATCAAGGGAAACGCTCCAAACATAACCAGCAATGATAAAAGTTTTTCAAAGCCCACCAGTAACTATAGAAAAGCATTTATTATTATAGAGGCCATCGAAAGCAGGGACATGTATCCAGTGTGGGTACCATTGATCTAGGGACCGCCACTGCTAGCTGGATACAGTACAAGCTGGGAGCGGCACCTGCTACAGAGAGGTGAGGAAGGCCAGATAGTGACTTGAGGCTAGTAATCTTTACTAATAACAATACTTCCATTGTTAATGCTATCCGAGACCCTGGATATTTTGCAATTAGATGATGATATCAACGGATTCAATTGGCTTAAAGACCAGCCTTCGCTATAAGAATAACTCGAAATGACGCGCCTGTTCCCAAGGAACAAGATTCTCCTCAGAGGAAGGCAATGTGTATTATGCACGTCGACCTGCAATCAGTGTATCTATATAATGAATTTAATGCCTTCCTGCATCCTCATACTGCGTCAGATATGAATTTAATGAATATGCAGATTGTAAATCGAGAATGGATTTATTTGGCTTCCTGTACAAAACAACAATGTTTCAAAGAGGGAAAACAATAGGACTTTGAGGGAAAGGGATCAGAGGAGCATCTCTATGCTATCTAGTAGGGAAGAAATGCCCTGGCCAGACATATATACTATTAAGAACGACACCAAGAATACCTTTAGATTTATGCGGTTAAAGTTATAGGACAATTGATAGAGACAGAGAGGCTTGGAAATATTGGTAATAAAGGGTGCTGAAGCTATTGGATAATTAAGCTGTTTTATAGTTATTCTAATGACAAACTGTCATTCAAAACCATTTTTATTAGATAGGCTACTTAAAACATTGAATAATAATATAATATATATTTATGCTATTTAAATGTTTCTGTGCATATGTGTTTATTTTTATGTCATATATGTTTTATTGTAAGGTATTTTTTAGTTTTGATTTTGAAGGAAATGATTTTAAAAGGAAATGATGTAATCAAAAAGTGAAATGATGATGTAATTTTTAATATACAACATGTGACATATAGAAATGGGTTTCTATTAGCAGCTTACTTGGTATATATGGTTTGAATTTCTGTGTTTTGTTAAAGTCTGATGAAGTCATAAGCAACGAAAGCTATCACTTATTCAATGTTGATTTTGTTTCTACTTTCATTCATCTGGTTTGTTTCGATTGTTGTGGGTATATTCACTTCTATTTGACTATTCTTTCAATACCATATCTACTACATGCCAGTAAATACATATGTGTGTCATACGCCTTTCCTTGGTGGTAGGCCAAATTTGCAATATTCCCTTTTCCTTTCTCTCTCTTTTCTGTCCTCTGTCAGTCTCTGCACAGAGTGATTGAGTTTGTTGGCATTGCAGCCTGCTTTGTAGGCTTCCTGCACATGAGCATGGATGGCCCTGCACCAATTATTAGTGCCACCATTTCAATTGCATGGAGCCCGCTGTGTAGCACTGCAGTAATCAATGTCACAGCAAAACCCAGCACTATAAATTGGTTGATCCATGTAGGCGTAGAATCTCCTTTCAGCCCCAAGATGGAGATCACCTTGTTTGTGGACATGATTAATGGAAGACAGAAGGCTGGTATATAGTCTTTATATTTGTAGCCAGTGGCAGTCAGAGAGATTACACTTTTGGTAATCTTCCATAATCAATGTTGTCATGCTTCTAGGCACCCACTCTGTCAGTGTACAAACACCACCCTCAAAATTCCCACCCCAAGATACATAGAAAGATGTAATTTTATTTCAACTGCGCAAATTAACCGCCATACAAAGCTAGAAGTTATAGAGATGTATCTCGGCGTTGAATCACTGTGAACCAGTACTGTGAACATCATTCACTTACCTGTAGCTCCCAAAACAGTCATGAAAGCTTTTTAGTGCCATGAGATACCAGCACGAGCTGCCTTCATAGAAAATCCTCTCGGACACACATTTCTGTAGCGTACAGTGAGTATACTTCACCCATGTCAGTGTACTCAGAGTAAGGATTTCACTCACATGTCAGTACCTGGGAGAAAGTATACTAGCCCACACATGTCAGTAAGAGGCCACACCTACACACATCAGTAACACTGTGAGCATACTTACCTGTATGGCATTGAAAGAGAGCATACTTTAATGCATACACGTCAGCACTGTGAGTGCTTGATTTACCCACATTAAGGTCAGTGCACTGTGAGTACTCCACTCCACACACACAGTAGTGTGAGTACATCAAGGCTGGTCAGTACTGTGAGGATAATTTCACACACACAGTAGTGTGAGTATACTTAATTAATGTCAGCACTGCGGGAGCATAATTTACTCCACATGTCAGTACTGCAGCTTTGCCACGCGTCAGCACCGTGTGGAGAGCACTATCTACACACACGTCAGCAAGTACCGTGAGCAGGCGTCACCTGCCACCACGTCAGTAGAGTGCAGAGGCCATGTCAGCACCGTGAGTATAATTTCACCCACACATGCCGGGCACCTGTGAGTACCACCCACATGTCAGTGCGCACTGGGTGGAGTACAGCCACCCACGTCAGCAGTGTGAGTATGCCTACTCCACACAGAAAATACCTCCCCACTCAATAACATGTCAGCACCGTGAGTAAGTACTACCCAGCATGTCAGTACCGTGAGCATAATTTCCCACTCACACATGTCAGCACTGTGAGTATGCCTACCTACACATGTCAGCAATGAGTATATGATTACCTACGACGTCAGTAGTGTGAGTATACTTACCACACACATGGTCAGTAGTGTGAGTACACTTACTCCACATACAGCGTCAGGAGTATGCTTTTTACCCACACACACACAGCACTGTGAGTATGCTTACCCACACATGTCAGTAGTGCGTGAGTGCTTACCTACGTCAGTACTGCAGAGCATACTTACCCACACATGTCAGTAGTGAGAGTATGCTCACCCACACACTGGGGCACGCTGTAGTATACTTACCCACATGCCAGTGTGAGTATTAGATTACCTGGCCACGTCAGGCACCTGTGAGTATGCTTACCCACACATGTCAGTAGTGTGAGGCATGCTGACTCCAGTACTGTGGAGTATATCACTCCACACACAGTCAGTGCACTGGGTGAGTATGATTACCTAAGCACATGTCAGTGTTCTCGTGAGACATGCTGAACACCCACCATGTCAGTAGTGTGAGTATGCCTACTCCACATGTCATACCTGGGAGTATACTCACCCACACAGTGAGTATACACCACACATGTCAAAATGTGAAAGAAGTACCACCCACACATGTCAGTAGAGCATATCACCTACCATGTCAGGGTACTGTGAGTATACTTATCAAAGGTCAGCAATACTGTGAGTATGTACCTACACATGTCAGTATGTGAGTATTACCCACACATGCAGTACTGTGAGTATACTTACCACACATGTCAGTATGTGAGTTAAAACCCCCATGTCAATGTGAGTTAAATTACCACACA
>NW_025053255.1:0-10416 GCF_019279795.1 Protopterus annectens | reverse complement strand
TTGCGGGGGACCACCTAAGTCATTTTTTCATGCTCGAGTGTGGCCATAAGCTCACCGCTGATGGCCACACTGGTGTTTGTCTTGGGGTTGAACACCTCACATCTGGATGTTCCATTTGTGCAGGGTTCAACCCCAGGGCATGAGGAGCGGAGGTCCTGGCGGGTCTTTACCGGACTCGGCTCCGACCTCCGCCTCCTTCGGGACTCCTGCTGCAGTTGTCCTCCTAGCACCCTCCTGCTCCTGGGACTCAAACTCCCGCTTCAGGACAGGAGAGGGATGCTAAGAAGGACCGGAGGGAGAAGCACAAGGGCGGGCCGAGACCTCTGTTTCGCCCCGCCGCCAAGCGGCTTCTCCCGGCTCCTTGTTGGGCTCTCCTCCTTCTCGGCTCCGGTCACCTGTGTGCTTTCACCGGGTCCTGAGGAGGAGGAGACCCGATCCGCGAGGCTATCGAGGAGGCATTCCAGGCCTACCTCGGTAGCCTCGCCGAGATCTACCCATAGCCTCTCGGATGCTGATCTCGACCGGATGCTGCGAAGGTTCATGCAGGCCCACATCCAGCTGGGAGTGCTGTTGCCTCCCTCGGGGAGCTCAACACCCTTTTCAAGCCTATTGCTCCTTCTCCGACCCGCTCCGGGTTCGAGCAGCTGGAGCCGAGCGAGCCGGGGAGGTCGGATCCGATAGTACTTGGTACTTCGGATCCGACCCTGCCCTCGAGTGCGTCGGACCCGATCTCTCGGAGCCTGGATCCGAGCTTCGGATCCGGGGGGATCAGTGCTCCTTCGGCGCCGTCTGTCGGAGCGCACTGTCCCCTCGGATCCGAGTGCTTCGGCGCCGGCTCCGATCCACTCTTCGGATCCGAGGGGGAGCCGATTGTCGGATCCTTTGGTCGAGGTCGGATCCGCATCGGCCTTTGATGTAGTGGAGAGGGCTCTGTTGAGGGTCTCCGGACCCCGGCACTTGCTTCGCCCGCCCGCTCCCTCTGCACTGGGCCAGGCTTCCACCATCCGCCCCTGGGACAGCCCGCTTCTGTGCCGCAGGTTGCTCCTAGGGAGCAAATCGCTGCTTGCGAGGACTTGTCTGACAGCCCCCAGAGGAGGTCCTCGCAAGCATACGTGCAAAAGGAGGCACATTGACTCCCCGAGTCTCTCACTGAAGACACGGACTTGGAGGAAGGGGAAGGCTCCCACGGTCACCCCGAGGATGTCTCATTTGGAGACATCATGGAAATGCTCGATAAGGGGGTGGTCTGCCCCAAGTCTTCCTCGGACGAGTCCGTGTTCTTGGAGGCATTTGAACGGGCCCGTCTACCTCTTGGGTGCCCCTCTGCCGACCCCTGGTGGACCTTATTACCACCAGGGCGTGGAAGGAACCGGACACCGTGGACCCAAATTTCCCAAAAGACCTGACAAAGATCCTTAGCCCGCCTTCGACAGGACCCATTGGAGTAAGGGGCCTCCTGTAGATGCCATGTTGATGGCGGCGCCACAAGAGGGAACTGGCTCAGGAGAGTCCTCAGTCCACCCACCGAGCAAGGAGTCTCGGATGATGGACCGCTTGGGGAAGCGGATGTTAGTTCAGCGACCTTCGTAAAGGGCGCTGAACTATTTGGCACATGTTATTAGGATGCAGCAGACTTATTAAAGAATACGCTGCATCCCCCAGAGTCCATTTCGGAGGAGGACAGAGTCTGCACTCCACCAAAATGGCCACTTTTAAAGGTCAGTCACAATTTGCGGCTCCCTCCCATGCTACGGAGGGCCGCTAGAGCTGCGGGACAGGACTAGTCACTAGACGCCAGGCCTGGCTCCGCCACCGCGATTTTTCTGAGCCCTTCAAGGCGCCTTTGAACGCCTTTGATGGTTCTGCTCTGTTTGGCAAGACCTTTCCCGGAGACGTTGACCCAGAGCGAGAAGGACGGAAGACGCTGTCTGCCGGAATGCTTCTCTGCACCCCAGAGGCCCTATTCTAGGAACCAAAAGGGTCAGAAGAAGATGTGGTTCCGAAGTCGCAGCAGTCCCAGCCTGCTCGGACAACCAGTCCTTCCGTGGCAGAGGAGGACAGGGAGGCCCCCCCTAGAGGCAGAGGGGCTCCCAGAAACTTCGGGTCCAGGGAACCTTTCTCTGAACGGCCCGCAGCAGCCCTGAGGGTTGCCCGACTGCTCCACTCTGGAGGCAGTCGGGGACGCTGGGCACCTAGCGGCATGGGAGTCCATAACATCAGACCGCTGGGTTCTCCAAATCATATCCAGAGGATATCACATTCCTTTCCTTCACCTTCCAAAGTTGAAGTCCCTCCCAGACTCCACCCGGTCAGGGAGGCCGCTTTGGCAGAAATTGGCCATCTGCTAAAGAAAAGAGCCATCCAGCCCGCCCCCAGACCAGATCGGATCAGGGTTCTACTCCAGGTTCTTTTAGTGCCAAAAAGACGGGGAACTAAGACCAATCCTAGACCTCTCTTTTGAATCTGGCAGTCCCCAAAGAAAAATTCAATGGTCACTCTGCAATCTATTCTCCCCTTCTGGGAGAAAATCACTGGATGTGCTCATAGACCTCAAGGAGCACTACCACATACTAATGGACAGGCGTCCAGGAGGTTTCTCCGCTCCGGCTGGGAGCCAGTCACTACCAGTTCGGGTCCTTCCCTTTGGTCTCACCACAGCCCCAGGGTGTTCACCAAAGTATTAGCAGTGGTAGCGGCCCACCTGAGGCTTCAGGGGTGCAGGTCTTTCCCTACCTGGACGACTGGCTCACCGCCCCAACAAGGCATCTACTTCTTGGCGAGACTCCTTTCTCCATCTTGCTCCATTTCTGGGCATCACAATAAATACAAAATCCAACCTGGCACCCACTCAGCTCTTAGATTTTATAGGGGCCAGACTAGACACAAGGAGTTTACGAGCCTTCCTCACTGCGGACAGAGTTCAAATCTGCAGCTCCAGGTGCGGGCCATTCTCCATCAAGTTCTGTTCCAGCGGAGTTGGTCCTGAGGGCTCTAGGGTCCATGGCTCATAGCACTTCTTCCTCTTGCCAGGCTCAATATGCATTCTACAGTGGACCTTAGTACAGTGGTCTTACCTTGCTCTCCCATGCATCATCCCATAGCGATCAGCAAGGCTTGCAAGCGGTCCCTCTTGTGGTGGCTCCACTCCCGGATCTCCACGGGCCGCCCATTTTGTGCTTCTCCCCTCGCCACGGTGACCACGGACGCCTCCGCCTCGGGTGGGGGGCATTTGGGCCGGACAGTCCAAGGCACGTGGAACGATCAGAGACCTTACTGCATATCAATGTTCTAGAGATGAGAGCAGTGCTCTTAGCGTTGCTAGCACTTCAGGACTTTCTTCCCTTGGGAACAATTGCGATTCAATCGGACAACATGTCTGTTGTCTGGTACATCAACAAGCAAGGGGAACAAGGTCTTACCCTCTTTGTCGAGAAGCCATGAGAGTTTGGGAATGGGCAATCTCCACCAACCGCTTTCTCATAGCAACGCAATTCCGGTCGGTCCAACATCCTAGCGGACAAGCTCAGTCGCACCATTCTGACCCCTTACGAGTGGTCTCTCAATTGTCAAGTAGCGGAACGCATATTCGCACGGTGGGGAACCCCTTCATGCGATCTTTTGCCTCTCCCTCAAACACCAAGTGCGACAGTTTTTCGCTCTGATACCTCCTCCGGAGGTACCCCAAGAGATCCTCTGGTGCATGCTTCGCCACCCCGTCTTCTGGATGCCTATCCACCCTTGTCTCCGCTGCTCCAACTTCTTCAGAAAGCCTCTCGGTGGGTTGCAGAATGATTCTCATTGCTCCATTCTGGCCTCGACAGATCTGGTTCCCTTCCTAAGGTCTCACTCGTGAATCCTCCTTGGATTCTAGATCCCATTCCGGATCTGATATCCCATCCATCCTGCATTCCTCCTCCGAACCTGGACAACCTGAAGCTGACCGCTTGGCTGCTCCAGTTCCACTCTTGATCAGGACTCCCGGTATCTCTTCACCTGTTAAGGCTATTTTGGTGGCGCTCATAAACCATCCACTAGAAAGGTTTACAAGCAAATGGAAACGTTTCTCTGTGGGCGGAGCGCAAGGCCTAGATCCCTTCACGGTTCCTCTCCCGTAGTGCTTGATTTTCTAACCTCTCTTTAATGATGGTGCCAGCAGTTCCACAGTCAAAGTTCAACTGGCGGCAATTTCTCACTTATCACATTGGTCATGAGTCTAATCCTCTTATGTCAGCCAAATTGTGCAAAATTTCTTAAAGGTACTTTCCTTCTCAGGCCCCTGTAAGCAAGCAGTTCCTCCTTGGGACCTTTCTCTGGTCCTACAGGCCTTGACCGCCCCTTCGACCGCTACAGTGGATCTCAAATTCTTGTCTTACAAGACAGCCTTTTGGTAGCCATTACATCAGCCAAGAGAGTTTCTGAACTTCAAGCTTTATCAGCTAAACCTCCTTACTTGGTTTTCATCCGGACCGTGTCTCCTCAGGACCAACCCGTCCTTTCTTCCTAAAATCGCTTCTGAAGCAAACATCAATCAATCCATTAACCTCCCTGTTTTCTTCCTAAATATGAAAACAAAGGTGAATATAGCTACACTCACTAGATGTTCACAGGCTACTTAGATTTTATCTCAACAGGACAGCTGGTCATAGGCAATCCGACCAGTTGTTTATTTCCTTTGCAAAATTCAATTTGGGCAAGCCAATTTCTAAAGTTTCTCTGTCCCGCTGGATTTCACAGTGCCTTTTATTGTCTTAGCAAGCTTCAGGAAGGCCGCACCGGAGGGTGTTCATGCCCATTCAACCCGGTCAGTATCTACCTCGGCAGCCTTCAAGGCTAGGATTCCTCTAGATGATATTTGTGCAGCAGCCACGGGCTTCATCTCATACTTTATTTCCCACTATAAGTTGGATCTTGCATCTAGGGGTAGAGCATCCTTTGGCTCGGGTGCTCGGAATATCCTTCCATGATGGCGCCAAGATTCAGGTAGCTGGGGACTCTGTCCCACAGGTTGTGGACAAATGAATATCCTACTTCACATTTTTTTGTTATGTACTCACCATAACGCTCCATCTGAGTAGGTGTATTCATTTGTCTGCAACCCCGCCTCCTATCCCCTGGCCTTTCAGTTTCCTGCATATTATGTTACCCTTTTCAGGGTATTGTTGCTTTGGCAAACTCGATCTGAGGTCATGAGGGTAGAGCAGGGCATTATGGGTGAGGGGAGGAGCTGAGAGCTTGGATCCATAGCTGGAAACTATGCCGGTTCGGATCCGATATCGGATCCATAACCCACAGGTTGCAGACAAATGAATACACCTACTCAGATGGAACGTTATGGTGAGTACATAACTTCTAATTCCTAATAATCCATTCAGGAATAATCAGTGGCTGTTTATAAGTTTTCTCAGTTTCCAAAAGTTTTTGAACAATCCAATCCAAAATACTATCTTATCTGACAAATACTGCAGTTAGGTTCAGATATCACCTTCATACTTTATTCCTCAATGTGACAATATTTTAGGCAGATTATTTTCCATTTACTTTCTGCTCAGCAGTAACTGATTTTTGTTTGATAAAGGCTATTTGTAAGCCTCACTTAATTTGTTCCATATTTCACATCTTCTTTGTTTAATGGCAAGATGGTGTTATGTTTTTTAATAAAAGTCACATCTCTCATTATCTAAGCCCTCTAGTTGTGTGACATATTCTTTAAGTGAGCTGTAGTTCATGCATCTAAGGCTGCTCCAACTTTTACCAAATTCTCCTCATGGTTTTTTTTAATTTCTCACTCAGACAGGACTATATCCATTTGGCCACCCGTATTCTCTGTCTCATCTTCAATTATAATTTCTTCTTTTATACAGTAAAAAAAAAAAAAAAAACTAAAAATAAATACATAAAAAGAGAAAGTAAAAAAATTAAAAAGTAGAGAAACTAAAAATAGCAGATACAGAAAAGCTTAGAAGGTATGCAAATAAATTTAAAGAAAACTTACAAAATAAGTAATTGATGACCCAAAAAGGGTGTTATAGAGAATTGGGAAAATACAAGTGCCACCAAAAAGAGAAGAAATAGTTATATTTTTGAGAAATATTTAGGATGACCCTGCTGAATGTAACAGATATGCTGAATGAACAGAAGAATCGAAAGAAACAGTAAGGATCTGTATGAAATGGGATGAAATAGCGGTTAGAGAAATTGTGACCAAATTAAGAAAAGCTCCTATATATAAAACCCCAGACCGAGATGCAGTACATTACTTCTGGCTAAAGTACTGGTACCTTTATATAAAGATTTAGCCCTGAGTAAGAATTACTCATATGCACATCCCGAACAGACACCAACTTGTTTAACAGGAAAAACAATACTCCTCCTTAGGAGTGACCCTGCAAGCCATCCTCAGAGCTCTAGACCAATAACATGCCTTCTGACAATAAAGTAAACTCTTAGTTAACTGACACCCATGGGGATTGGTAGATGCCGGATAACTGTAGATTCTGGTTGCTTGAGAGTTACTGTTAAAAATAGGCCTGACTAACACTGTATCCTATACTATTTGTTTGGTTTGACTTGTTCTGAGGTTGGGGAGAGAGGGAATTTATTCCTATCTTCCTTTTAAAACTCTAAAACATAAGGTATGTTTCTGTGGAGTGAAAACAAAGTGTAACACATGAAAATTGTACTGTATTTGTATTGTACTGTACTGTATTCTATATTTTTTTTACTAGTTGCTTAAGAGTGCCTGTTGCTTGAGTTCCGGTTAACTGAGAGTTTACTGTATACAAATTATATACTGGAATTGATGCAAACAGAGTGTATAGTCATTTAGAAAAAAAATTAAGGCAGTAGAACAAAAAGGTAATAAAAGAAAGTCACAAGAAATTTGCCATTGCCTCCATATATATCCCCCAGGGAATAATATTACAACCCTTGAACATATCCTATCATGGTAAGAAAGTCACAAGAAATTTGCCATTGTCTCCATATACATTCAGGAATAATATTACAACTTGAACATATCCTATCATGGTTTTACAATTTACCTTTGAAACCCTCATCCTTAGTGATGTCACTATTGACTGGTCCAAACTAACCACAAATCAGTATCAACTTGGGCTTCAAACCATTTGTTTTACATTAAGAATGTTTGTGGTCTGCACTGTTGTGGCAGGATAGGTAGCTTACATCCTTCTAAGTTGGGAATTGCTGATTGAAAGCTCAGTGTTTGTTATTCTAAAAGTGTATTAGTTCTGGTTTAAGCACTTGGGCTTCAGATCAGTTATTTTACATTAAGACAGTTTGTGGTCTGCACTCTTGTGGGAGGAGAGGCTAGATTCTGCCCTTCTGAGCTGGGAATTTCTGGTTAAAGGCTTATTGTACCTGCTTAATTGAACTGCTTCTTTCTGAAATTGGTGCACCTTGTTTGCTGTAGCATAGACTATATTCAGGCATGCTGAATCTAGCTTTATTTGTATAACTTGAGCACTAATCCAGGCCGTCTTTTTGGGAGAAAGTTCCCCTGCACCCTAGTGGCAGGAGTGTGCAGTTAGAACTTGTCTGATTGAAGACTGCTGGAACAGGGCTCAGTGTTGAGCATTTTTACTGATTAATTTGTTTAAATCAGTTTGTTCATTTGCTACTGTTATATTAAAAAAATACACTTATGCATCGCCGCTTAGCTAGGGTTAAAATATTCCTGGCCTCATAAAGTCTGCTCTTTAAATTTTCCCTTAGAACTAGCCAGTTTTTTAGTTTTAGCACTCAAATCTGTTTTTTTTAGCTCAGCACTTGTTCAGAACTCATTGTAAGGACTAAATAAGCTACAAATTACTACAGCACTCCACTTTCCTCACTTGAAAACAGTTTTTAGTATTTAATAAATGAGCACCTATCCAGGCATGTCAGCTCCGTGTTTTCTCCTGCCTACCTGATGAATCTGGCATCTTGGGGCAAGCAGCAACTGCCTCATGTACATAGATAACCTCTCCTATCACCCAACACTACAACCTGTGAGAGATGCACTTATATAGCCAAACTAGAAGCAAAGCTCTTCACCCAAGACTGGACTAGACAGTCAAGAGGAGAGGTAAACACTTGTACCACACCACACTCATCACATAGTCCCTCAAAACCTACACCACCAAAACACACAAGTAGAAACACAAACACACACCTACATTCACAGAGGCTCTCAATAAAAATCTGCCCAAGCAACAGAGACGTCCAAAGCAGAAACACAAGCAACCTCCATCCCCCCAGCACAACCCAAATGACACATAGCCCACAAACTCAGTGTGTCACTCAACCACAGTGCATAAAGCATAACAACGTACCCAACACTCTAATCATAGGTGACTCTATAGTCAGGCACACTGATGTTCCACTCACCAGGCTAAACAAAGAGAAAATTACTGTCAGCTGCCTGTCGGGTGCCAGGATCTGCCACATAGCGCACTCAGGTCACTCCACAACAATATGACTCTGTCATTGTCCATGTTGATGTGAATGAAATGAGACATACCTCTCTGGACTACATGAAAAGAGACATGGAGGAGTTCTCCAATCTTGTAGCCCAGGCATGTATGACCCTAGCCCTGAGTAGCATCCTGCCATCACCCAGAATGATACCTCAGTGCCAGGACAAAATGATTGATTTCACAATTGGCTAAGCTTCTGGTGTCATTCTAAAGGGATCCAACATTTGTCTGCCTGGGACGACATGATCAACAGACCACGATGCTTTGCCAGAGATGGCCTGCACCTGTCGCCCTTGGGATTCTGGCTACTGGCTAAGGCTCTTGCCACCCCTATAGTGCCTTTTTAGGCAAGGTCAAATGACAAATTCACCACGAACAGGTATAAGAAGCAAAATCTGAGGGTAATGCTACTCAATGCTAGAAGTCTAACCTCAAAATGCACTCACTGAGGCACTCTTAAAATGGAGAACATCGACATCTGTGCAGTGACAGAGACCTGGTTCAAGGCTCCAGAGAGCACCCTGCATTACCAGGCTATAATTCATACCACACCTTTCGCCACCTAAACTGGACTGAAACACTAAAGGTGAGGCGTGTCCATATTCATTAAGGATATCCACACCTCCATGCTAGTTGCGCAGCATAATGCATCTGAGATTATCCAAGTGCAACTAACTCTGGCAAGACTGCAATCCCAATTGGAACTTACTACAGATCCCACACCATGCCCCAGGATTCCACTCTCTTTTTTGATGCACTGGAAAATATTAGGGTACAACCAACACCCTAATAATGGCAATTTCAACTACCCACCATTAACTGGGAAAACTACTCATGTACCAACTCTTTTGCTCAATGTTTTCTGGAATTCATAAATTCCAACGCTTTGGATCAGCTAATCCACACCCCCACCAGGGGCAGCAATATCCTAGACCTGGTCATTAACAACATGGGATCCACACCAGAGGACAATTCCTCGTTGGTCAGATCTGACCACAAGCTAATCACCCTAGACATCCACATCCCATCCCCACCCCCCATTAGGGAAACCACGAAAATTCTCCAAAGCCAACTTCAAGCTTCTTAAGACAGAAGTGGCAAACTTCACCACACCCATGCAGACGGACAATTGAGGTCACTGCTGAATCCTACACAAATGCACTTTATAAGCACTTACACGAGTGCATGGATCGTTATCCCTAACAGAACCAAGATGCTATCCTCAAAAGGAAGCCAATCTAGTGGTCCCCTGCCATAAACAAACTCTACAACAGAAGAAAGAAACTGTTGCAAAAAGAGTAAAATCCATGATTGGAGGAACTCCGTGGTCAGCCTCAGTAAGAAGCTGAGATCCCTCATAAAATCCTCCAAAGCTAGTTATGAAAACAAAATTGCCACTGATTATAAAAACAACCACAAAGCATTCTATAGCTATGTCAAGAATCTCAGTGGCAACACTCAGATCTGCTCTGAGTTACAGCACAATAGCACTAAATATACAGAACCAGCTGATATTGCCAACATCTTGGCAGATAGGTTCAGTGCTAACTTTACCCCTTTCTTACCCCCTAAAGGGCCCAACTCTTTACCGGAAGAATGCAAAGTTCCTATAATCACGGCTGCACAGGTTAAAAAAGGACACACTCCAAAGCCAAGAACACAGCATTCATGGGACCTGACAACATCCCAGGCTGCATTCTACACAAACTACAGAACTAACTGGTACCCCGCCTAAGTACCATGTTCAGTCATAGCCTCACCTCAGGCTTTGTGCCCACTGAATGACGCACAGCAACGGTTATCCCAGTCCACAAAGGGGGAGCCACCACGGACCCTGGGAACTACCGCCCCATTAGCCTGACGAGCCTGGTCTGCAAGGCTATGGAACGCGTCATCAAGGAACTTATAAACAGTGACATTGGTAATTTCCAAATTTTGGACC
>NW_025053254.1:0-10315 GCF_019279795.1 Protopterus annectens | reverse complement strand
ACAAAAGTTTTTTGAATCCACTGACCTGATACTTTTACAGAGGTTTGTCAGAAATATATTTAATCACATTTTGTGATACCATTGTGTTGGCAAAAATCCATTTCTTGTCCTCTTCCTTCTTATCTTGATCATTATACTGTCCACTGTAACATAATATACTTCACTAACTACCAGGTCTGATACCAGCCATTTCTGCCAAAAGTATGTCTGATGTTGCATGGAGGTGAGGAAGAATCTATTTCACTCCAATCATTTATTTTATACTACCCTTTCTCATACAGTGATTTCTATTCCTATCTAATTTTCCTAATATATATTATCCTTCAGTGTCTATTCCTTTTTCCGCGAAGGTGGCAGGGGCCGGTCCCCTGCACCCCATCAGGAGCTTCCACCCCTCCTACTTAATCTCTGTCAACTCCAAGATTGCACTTGGTGTGGTGAAGTGAACTTGGTGGAGAAAGTGCTATGATTTGTGTTGTTTAAACTCAATTATATGTAACAATGTCTGTTTTCAGTGTTTTGAGTTTTTCCAAAGATTTTGAAGTTTCAGTGTTTTGGTTCCAGATGTTTTGGAAGCTTTCAGTATTTATAAGTGAATCAAGTATATATATATATATATATATATATATATCTTCTAAAAATAGTTATTCATTAGGTTATGAAATATCCATGTATATGGTTTAAATGTATGAGCTCAGGTATATATATATATATATATATATATATATATATATATATATATATATATATATATATATATATATATATATATATATATATATATATATTTGTAACTCTAGTGTATTATCGACTTGTGCTGGACAATGATATAATCACTCCAGAGTTACCAATTACATGAGATTTTAATATTTATTAGGGCATGTTGTGCCATGAGTCCTCCACTAATGCAGCCACATTGGCGTCAAGCAGCATTTGTAACACATACCATAAGATATACTGATGTTCATATTTAACTGTCTTACTCCACCACATGATGGATACAGTTTCCTTGGCAAGACAGTGACTGACCATTGTAATGTTCCAGTGTTGTGCACACAATGCTGTTATCAGCTTTCACGTGTCAACTGACTCACCAAACTAGCTCTGATTTGCTCAACCCTTGATAGTCATGCCTCACTGTTTTGAAAAACAATTCCAGTTCAGCTATTTGTGACTCCACTGCTATCGGTGTGGTACGGGCCGGTCATGCTGGGGGTGTGGAAATTGCAACACCTCAATGAGAACTGGGCTTGAAATGAGTAATACCTGTCTGTCCATCTGATCTGCAATTGCTTACACACAGTCAGGGGCAGTTTTCATGCACTATCCTTACCATTTTGGATTGTCAATTGCACGCCTTGGGGTACTTGAGCAGTTACCTAACACTGAAAATTATTCTTCCCACTTCTGGTGACTAATAATAACACTGTCTGGTACAGCTTTGATTGCTATGCATCTCTCTGATACTATCATTTCAATGGCCACCATGACACTCAAAATATAAAATGTTTAACCCCATTTACTCCTACTGATTTGCCTGTTGCAATATAATTGTAATAAATTGCCTTTAGACTTCAACAATTTAATACTATTTCACTGTCACATTATAGGCTTTTGTTAACCAGATCTGCAGTTCCTCAAATGAATTCTCTGTTGACCTACGGGTGACCATCAAGTCAAATTATTTTTGCTGCTATTGAACTGCTGTTCTATTACTGAGACCTGTAATTCCATGAGATCCTTCACCCAGTATTAGTATCAGACATGTCTCAAAATCAGCAGAAACATAACACTGGACCCCCTGACGTATCTGCATGGTCTTGACATTTGGTCACTGTGCTTTCTTTGTTTTGTTTTACTTATGTTTTAACTCATTATTTTAATAAGGTTTCAACATTTTTTTAAATTTGATATTATAATATTTAGTATATAGTATTTTCAATAGATAATCCAGGTTGCTATGTTGTTGATTAATTGTAGAAATGGCTGGAGTTATGGTATATAAGAAATCCCAGATGTTAGGGATGGCTTGCTTAATCTTTAATGTTTTAATATTTTGTTTAGTTACATGTGGAGTTCTTTATTTGTTGTTGTTTTTTTTAGCAATAAATATTTAGGTATTATTTTCTGCAACTATTCTCTATTAGAGCTTTGTATTTCTTCACCATTTGGATGCACATTTTAATTGGTTTATTTGTATTTGGAAGCATTAGCATTGCCTCTTTTGATGTTGCCATGATCACATTGATCCATAGTATGCTCGCTAGCCTTTTGTGCTAACATCTATGTCTGCCTCAATTCATCGCTGGTGAGGACTTGCACTTCCAAACTCAAACATGGAAGTCCAATTAGACATTTCCAGTGGTTATAAATCAGTGTTTTGCACGATAATATGTCTATGTTTTTACCTTGAAGCCATGAGCTATTAGTTTAAAGGAAGAATAATAATGGGTGCAAGGAGTGATATGGACCAATGAAAGTCGTATCAAAACCATAGAGAAAGAAACTCTAAAGTTGCCACTTTACAATTTCACAATGACATAAAAAGAGACCAGACATTCATATCATCTTTCCAGAACATAAAAAGTCCACACAAAGAAGTTGGAGTTGCCCCTCTCCACTTATGTTCTCATACAATACCCAAGTATTGCTTTTAATTTTAATAAGAAGTTAATCGAAATATTTTCATTCAAACCTGGCCAGTTGACTACGTCTAGATGCAGCTGCCAATATAGCTCCCTTTTCTCCAATAGAAGTGATCAAGCTCCACCTCTAATTTCTGTTTTAATCTTATCAATTGCAAATAAATGGAAAGAATGCCCTTCATTTTCAAGAATGTGTTTACCTAGTGCATTTGTGTCGTTTTTTTGTTCTAATGTCAATAAGGTGCTCACAGATGCATTTTTTTTAACTTCCTATCTGTTTTCCCAATGTAGTAACAACATCAGTTGTTACACATAGCACATTATATGACTTTCTTGGAGCTAGAATTATATTTTTGGTGAACTTTGATATTCGACAATATTATTAAACCAAAAACTATGTGCACCTTCTTTAATAAAGTTACAAAAATGACACATAGCACATTTGCTCTTGTAACCATCCTTGCATTTAGATTGAAAATTCTTAATTTCAAAAATGTTTGTCTGTTCCTGTTTTTTGCTGATCTCTTTCAGGAACTACTATGATTATCACAAGGACCTGGGTGCAAGATGCTGAAAAGCAGTAAATAAAATAAACATTTTGCAGAATGTCCATTACCTAGAGCACCAAAATGAACAAAAACGAAAGACAGGAGACGGCAAAAAGCTAAATAGTTTTATATTTCAGACAGGTGACATAGCAAAAAAGACTTAAGGGAGTTATATTTGCCATTCATAAGAACATACCAGAAAATGGAAAGATGTTGATAATTTAAACCTAGCTAAAGAAAAGTCCATTTTGAAAGCCCATAAACCATTGATTTCCAGCTATTTTGCAGAGCAGTTAAATGAAACTACACTCATAAAATTCATGAAAGCTGTGATCAGATCTCTGAGGATTTGGTAGTTACAAATAGAAGGAATTAAGCTTGACTGGAATTGATCACTTAAGTGAGTATATGTTGACTAACTGTGTGATGTGCTACTCAAGTATACATGAAAATCAGTGGCAGCTGGTGACTTCAAATCAAAGGGGGGCTGCAGGAGACAGCTGAATGGGTGGGGCCAATGACAAAGGTGCTGAAATAACTAGAAGGATCACGGAGACTATGCTCAAAATAACCACAAAACTGGGACTTTAAATGCACACTGCCTTGTGTTATGCCAAACGCTGTCATTATGAGAGGGGTCCCAATCAAAGACAAAAATGCAAATTGTAGAAGAAAAAAAAATATTTCAGTGCATTGGCTACATGACAGCTTATAATATGTCTAGAATTGGAAACAAAAGGATTTGTGAGGCATGAAAAATTACAATTACTTTTTCCCAAACTGACATTTACTGGAATGCCAGTCAAAATCAAGTATAAAAAACAAGCAGCACTTTTCAAATGATACCACTTCTCCTTGCACTGCAGTTGAATTTATAATTTATATTCAGCGTTATAAAAATTACCAAGTAACGGCATGCTGAAAGTAGCAATCTCATGTGATACCCCCACTTGTAAAAATGTTTCTTATCCAAAAAGACCTGCTGCCTGACAACAACTATCGAAAACTTGTTTCATGGGGAAAACGCTTATGATCAAGCGTAAAATGAACAGCAAACAATAAACAAGCTCAAGATATCTAAATTGCTTAAAGGATTACTGCACAGGTTATGGACCACATACTGAGTAGATTGGCATTCTGTTTAGTTTATGGGTAAAGCCTACAAAAGATGACTGCAAGTTCTCCAACAAATGTAATGAGCTTCGAAAATATTTGTAATCCCTGTCCTTTATTACCAAAATACTGGCATATGCATTTCAATCTCCCCCTAAGAGCTTATAAGCTGTCTAGTTGGCAAATATTCTCTACATGGCAACAACAAAAAAAGATTTCCAATGTTGTAGTTAATTGTTCTTTAACAGTATGTATTCAAAGCCTGCTTGCGTATCTACCTAATCAGACAAGCTTACCTGATGGTCATTAAAGCATTGTTACTTAAACACAGACCTTGCAGGGACTGCAACAACATGCATTTTTCTGAATAATCTGACGCATAATCCAACAGTATGAAATGTAACGGAAAACCCAAGACATTCTGCAATCATCAAGGACAGATCAAGGACAGATGAAAAGCCACTGTAGTACTTGTCTACCTTGGATGGGGGGATACTCTGCACAGTTACACTGCATAACTGCTCCTTGCCTTTCTTAGACACATCCAGAGTCACTACATGGGGGCGTGGGGTGTAACAAGTATGTCACAATTTGAAATGTCTCTGGCTGATGATGATGGCCCTGACACATTTGTCATACCTGTCAACCTCAGAGCAAGAAATCTGGACAAAGCCATAAATAGAAGTGGGACAAAGGCCAAAAATAAGAACAATTTTTAAATATTGCTCTTATAAACTTAGAAAGATAATAGAATAGTAGGTCTTGCATTAGTATGAATATTCTGAAGGGTATGAAATCTGAAACTCAAATGTCTCTTTGTTATAACTAGGGAACTTATAATACAGAAAAATCCATTAGGCAGGACCTGCAGTTCACTGACTCACTCTATAGTGCAGCTGATTTCCTGCAAGGCCTGCTCATAATAAACCGAGTGTAGTTTCTGACTTGTGAGATATCCAAATTAAACAAATAAAACTCAAGTATGGACAGCAGAGGAATATCAAGCTAATTATGAAAATTGTATAATAATAGTAATGCTTCAAATGCATATCTTTTTTCTTCTTCACATATTTTAACAAGTCACTTCATTCAGCTGAAATACCTGTGTCATTTAACATTTAAGCAGATGTCAATCGCGTGCCAAACACACATACCTTTAAAATATGCAGCTAGAATCTTTCCAAACACATATAATCATTCAGAACGTTAACTTGGTATTCTTTCTAAGAATAAGGAAAAAAAGATACAAGATGACGTACTATGACTGAACATCTTGTGGTGTCATGAGCTGTACCCCCCGATTGTCTTCCATGTTGCCATTCTCACTAACTGGGACATGACCCCAATCTGTCATCAAAACCTTCAAGTCCTCAGGCACTATGCTGTGCACTTGTTTCTTTTTAATTAGATCGTCCAACAGTTTGGCTAATACACTGCTTTCCCATTCATCACAAAATGGACTTAAGTTTGCTTCCATGTCACTACATTGTCTGCATTTTCTTCAAGTTCAAGTTCAGCATTGTTAAGGTGCTTGTGTCTAAGCACTATTACAAATAAAAACACATACATAAAGGCAAGTAAAATAACTAGAAAACATTATTCAATAAACAATGCACAAACAAAAGCAATGCTGGTACTAAAACGCTGTTAATAAGCAATAAACTATTAATTACTAATTTCTCTGAATATTTTCTTTTTGGCATCAGCAGTTAACTTAATGGTTTTGTGCAGTGGAGGCTTGACTTTTACAGGTGCTTTCTGTCCTCTACACTCTATTGACCACACAGAAGGATGAGAGACATCACATCTTTCATTTGCAGAAAGTTGTTTGGCTCCTCTTCTCTATCTCTCATGTCAGCCTATGTGTGACCCTCATGAGACATACCCAGTGATGTGTGAACTTCTGTTTATCCTTCTAATTCTGGCTACTAAGTATGAATGCAATACTCAGAAAGTACACACATTTCATGCTAATAATTCATCTGCTGCTACACCTACTCCCCCCACTAGGTTTCAGCAGCAGTGCAGCAGAGCAAACTACCTCCCTCACCCCACCTACAAGGGACAAACTGAGTAAAGATGCTCACTCCCATCCTATCTTCTGGCATCCCCAGTACCTGAGTCACTAACAGATCCCATGTCATATGGAATTCTCAGTCCCAGGATTTCATCCCCCTGTTCCAGAGAGCCAGCAATAAATTGTATAGTCAACATCACACATTTCACTCAAAGCAAGTTTTGCTTTCCATAGGTTCATAGGTTCATAGGTTCATACTAGGCTATCTGCCCGAGGGCATTTACAAGCCTAGCCCCTGGGTTTGCAGCCACCCCTTTAGTATGGGGAACTATACCCATTATTTTGCTGTGCCTCTGTTGAGCAGTGACACTGAGGTAATCCCAGGGGGTATATCTGCGATCTCCCATCCATTGGTCAAGATTTCTCTTGAACAAGGCCAGCGAGTGCTCTGCCTCACATATGCAGGATTTTATTCCACAGCATAGAGTCTTTGGGTGATGAATCTATCCCTCCAGCGTCCTATTAATAGCCGTGTTAGGGGTTTAAGTCTCCGCCCTTGTGGCTCACGGATCTAGATTTTTGAGGTGAAGCATATTCATCAAATCTGGGTTTGACACTTGGCCTTGTATGTTAGGCAAAGGTCACCTCTGAGCAATGATGGCGACTGAATAGAGCTGGAGTTCTTTCAGTCGGGCAGCATAGGACAGATGTTTGAGACCCTTTATCCTTTTGGTGAGGAACTTTTGTGGCCTCTCCAGCTGCTGCAAGTGTCGGGTCAGATACATTCCGAATGGGGCATTGTACTCAATCATTGGTCTGATGAGTGATGAGTATAGGAGACTATGACCTCCTTGATCTAGATGAGAATCCCTTCATGATAAGGTGGGCAATGTAGAAGGTCTTCCTAACTACTTTAGCTACATGGGTGTCGAATGACAGACTACTATCAACCTGGGTCCCCAGGTCCCTGATAACTTCTTCTGTGCTCAGTGGATTGCCACCTATTTGGTAGCTAGGGGTAACCTTGTTTTCCCGAAGGTATGACTATGCATTTTGGCATTTAACTTTAGGCCATGGCTCTGGCACCAGTTATCCGTTTCTGTGAGACCCTTCTGAAGGATATCTGTGTCAGATGTGTTTTCTACTATGGCCCAGTTTGCAGTCATCTGCAAACTTTGTCAACATAACCCTCCTGTGTTTGCTTGTACTTGGAAAAGTAGATGCCAAACAAGAGTGGGCCCAGGACTGAGCCCTGTACACCACTTGTGACAGGCTTTGGAGTCTGACATAAGCCAGCAACTCTGACCCTGTGGGTTCTGTCACTCAGCCAGTTGCAGCCCATCTTGTGATGTATGGGTTAACATTTAAGCTGATGAGTTTTCAATGATACCAGAGTGGGGTATTGTATCAAGGCCAGCCAGATCGAGGTAGGCTGTATGGACTGCCTTTCCCTCATCAATGGCTTTGGTGACTGTTTGAAAAAGTCAACCAAGTTTAGAAGGCATGATCTGCCTTTGACAAAGCCAAACTGGGATGGATCCAAAGTCTGCAAATTCCCTATGTCTTTATTTATGAGTCCATTATGATCCTCTCCATGGCTTTGCAGATAAGGCTTGTCAAGCTAATGGGCGGTAATTTCCAGGGTCGGTGGAGGCACACGCCTTTGTGAAGTGGGACCACAGTTGCAGTCGCCACTCCTGGATGCGTATCAGAGGTAAGACTATGATTAAACAGCTGTCCTAGCTGTGGGTTTTAATTCCTCGTTGAGTTCGTGGAGCACACAGCCGGGGACACCATCAGGTCCCATGGATGCTGTGTTTTTGCTTTGGAGAGCAGTTCTCACTTGGCGTTGGAGATGTTTGGGGGCTGCAATGCTTGGTATAGATATCTCTCCTTTTGGGGGAGGAGAAGTTTGCACTGAACCTGTCAGCCAGTATGTTGGCAATGTCTGTAGGATCAGTAATCTTCACATCATTTTGAACTAGTTCTGAGCATATCTGGGAGTTTCCTCCCAGGTTTCTAACATAGCTAAAGAAGGCCTTATGATTGTCTTTTGAGTCTTTAGCTATTTTCTCTCAAAATTTGCTTTGGATGATTTTATAGAGAGCTCTTAGTTTTACTTATAGTGATCAAGGTGTCTTACCTTTTATGGTTTTTGCTCTATCTTGTAGTAGCTTCCTCCTTTTGTTGTAGTCATTGTTTATGGCTGGGGTCCACCAGACTGGGCAGCTTGCCTTTGGTACAAAGAGTCTTTGTTTTGCTTGGGATTGCCTTATCCATGCAGTCCTGCAGGTGCTGGTAGAAGGCATTTGTAAGTGATTCAGCGGCTTGAGTACTGTTTTCCGTCGGCTCGGGGGCCTTAAAGGAGACCACACTAGTCTTTAGAAGTGTGAAGTCGGCTTTCGAGAAGTTCTTTACTGTGGTCTTTTTATTTCAGGTGGGGGTGGGATGAGGACCTCCAGCGAGATTAGTTTGTGATCTGATCTCACCAGTGAGGGGTATACTTCGGTGTTGAACATTGTGCTCCCATGTTCGTGATGATGAGATCAAGTATGTTTCTCCTCTTGTGGGGATGGTGACTAGTTGTTCCATGGCATTTGAGTTTATGAATTCAGGAACTTTTGGGCTAGGGTGTTTGGGCTTGAGTAGTGTTCCCAGTCTATATTAGGGTAATTGAAGTCACCTAGTATGATGGTGTTTGGTGATACATTTATCCCCTCTAGTGTTTTCAGGAAGGCCATGTGAGGTTCCTGAGTTTGTGAGGTGGCCTGTAACATGCTACAATTTGCAGAGCAGTCTTGCCTATGGTTAATTGCACCTGGATGGTCTCCGATGCATCGTCGCGTTGCCACCAGTCTTGAGGTGTGGGTGTCTTTGATGAATATGGATACCCCCTCCTTTCTTGGTATTGTCCGGATTTTGGGGCGGAGCATGATAAGAGGTAAAACCTGATAGTGCTGGGGTGCTCTCAGGAGCCTTGAACCAGGTTTCTGTCACTGCACAGACATCGATGTTCTCCATACTGAGAAGGGCCTCGAGTCGTGCATTTTGAGATTTAGACTTCTGGCATTGAGCAGCATTACCCTTAGTTTTTCCTTTTTGTGTTCTAGGGTGGTAGGTTTAGAATTTGAGCCTTGCCTAAAAAGGCACTATGGGAGTGGCAAGAGCCTTTGCCAATATCCGGAATCCCAGGGTGACAGGTGCAAGCCGTCCCTTACTTGAAACAGCGTGGCTTGTCCAGCATGTCATCCCAGGCAGACAGACATTGGATCCCCTTTGAATGACACCAGAGTTTAAGCCAATTGTTAAAGCTGATCATCTTATCTCTGTATTGTGGCATCATTCTTGGTGAAGGTAGGATACTGCTCAAGGTCAGGGTCATACCTGCCTGGGCTACATAATCAGAGAGCTCCTCAATGTCTCTTTTCATGTAGTCCAGGAGAGTGCGTCTCAGGTCGTTTACACCAAGCGTGGACAATGACTGAGTCATATTTGTACCTGCTGTTGAGAGACCTGAGTGCTGCGTTATGTGGGGATTCTAAGCCGACAGGCAGCTTACTGTGACCTTCTCCTTACTCAGTCTGGTGGCCGGGGCGTCAGTGTGTCTGACTATGGAGTCACCAATGACTAGTGTGTCTGGCATTGTGTTTGGCCTTAAGGGCTGTGACTGTTTGACACTCTGACTGTGAGGTCTATGTGTTGCAGGTGTTGTGTTCTGAGGTGGTGGTTGTTTGGGTGTCTGCTTTGGTGGCCTCTGCTGTTTTTGGTAGATTTTTGATCAGAGCCGGGGGGGGGTTTTTTTTTTTTAGGGGGATGGGCTTTGGTGGGTTTATTTTTGGGAATTTTTATTTTGAGGTTGGGGGATTTGGTTACCCCTTTTTTTTAAAATTTTTTGGGAAGAAAATTTTTTGGGTTCCCCCCCAAAAAAAGTGTTGTGTGGGTAACCTTTTTCTCCCCTTTTTTTTCCTTGACCTGGGTCTTGGGGGGCCAGG
>NW_025053253.1:0-10344 GCF_019279795.1 Protopterus annectens | reverse complement strand
CCAAAAGCACCCAAAAGACATACATACAGACACACACACCCCTGGGGTGACCACAATGTGTATAAGGAAGCTGACATGTGTGATGCCCCACGCCGACATCATCTTCCACTGGATGTACAGATCTCTAACGTGTGCAGGTTAACAACTGGGACATTTTCCCCATATGTGGCATCTCTGGTCACACATTACACACATGGCAGTGCTGGGAATGATACACCTGCCATATGATGACACGTTTGATAGACATGCAGTGGTATTGATTATTGTACCAACGCTATATCAAGCAAACTGCAATATGCCAGGGAGGTTGTAGGTGTTACAGGTGCCATGTGACATATAGTTGGTAACACCTGACGCTGTGTATGCATTATGTCAGCACCATCAGTAACAGCGACATAGCTTGTTTGCACATGGCATGATAGGATGGTGTGACAAAACTGTGAGCCACCCTACACACATACATCTACACAGGTGGTTCACCACTTTATGTACACACACCCCTCCATACGTGCGTTTGTATGTCACCGATACAGGTGTCAATGATGGGTCTGCATTGTGACTGCATGATGTAAAGGTGCAAATTTTACGGACATCGGCCACTGCACTGCGGGTTGCTGCATGCCAGTACAGATGTCACAGGGTTCCTGTTGCCATGTTTGTATGCATTGCTATTGTTGGACATGTGTGTTGACATACATAACACATGGTGGCATGATATCAGGTGTCACAGGCGACCAGTACAAGGGTATGTGTCCCAGTCAACATTGCTCCCCCTGTGTGTGAGCATTCAACAGACATGGACCCACCTTCCATTTGCGTGTGTAGAATTGATTAGGCCACTGTTATGCACGAGGTACATCAAAGGCTATGTATGCATGTGTTGTGTGTGCAGTCCATGCACACATCCACACAATCACATGTATGACATATCCAGATGTGTGTTCATTGGTGTACAGCAACAGTCATGTGTCACAGCTGTGTAAGGGCCGTGGTATGTCTTGAGCTGACCTGTTCATGTATACTGGTACCATTACAATGCATAACACCTGTTGGATCCCTGTTGGTACATGTGTACTCTGCACAGCTGGTGTACACCTCTGTACAGCCCAGTGGTCATGTGTCACATGGGGTTGTGGTACTGTAAGGCTGTGTAGTGCTGCACCCATACATGGGCGATGACTTGACAGCTACAGTGTACACTGCAGTGTGTAGTGTGACCTGCACCTGTGACAGCTGTGATGGCAGCTGTGTACAGGTCACTGCATGTGACCCTGTCATGAAGACAGTTATAGTACTGTGCCCTTCTGTACTGTGCCCTTCTGTGTGTACACTCCATCTGCATGCATGACAGGCCTTTGCAACAGCTAAGTGTGTGAGCATGCCCAGTATGCTGTTATGTTGCTGGACCCAGTACAGCCCATGTACACAGTTGTGTAGATGGCTACACGGTACAGTCCAAACTGAGACCTTCCGTGTTTGCACTCCATCTGCATGCAAGATGGCCCTTTGCAACAGCTAAGTGTGTGAGCATGCCCAGTATGCTGTTGTGTAGATGGACACACAGTACAGTCCATGCGCGGTTGTGTAGATGGACACAGTACAGTCCAAACTGAGACCTTCCGTGTTTACACTCCATCTGCATGCAAGATGCCCCTTTGCAACAGCTAAGTGTGTGAGCATGCCCAGTACGCTGTTGTGTAGATCGACACACAGTACAGTCCGAACTGCATATTACCAGGTGTGCTGCCATGGCCAGTGACATCTTGTGCCGGTGATGTCCCTCTGTGCATGGGCATGGCCGTTGACATCCTGTATTGCCATGGTGGTCATCCAGGCAACAGATTTCTGTCTTCAACGTCAGGATGGATGCCTACCGAGTACACACAGGGTGACTATCTGGAAGGGCGTACTGTCTGTGGTACATACTGTGTCTATGTATTGTTGTTGTAGTGCTCCATACATTTATAGTTGCCCAGTACACCACTGCCGTGTGGTTGTATCGTCTACCGTGGGACAGTACTATGTCTGATTCACTCTCTATACAATCCCTGCCAGTGTCCTGGCATTTGCGGATGTTGACATGCACCTAGAAGAATGCCTGTGGGTCTGCTGTGTTTAGTAATCTTGGTAGCGTTCTGTAAATGCGTCATGCTGTAGTGTGATAGGGTAGTTAGGTGTAAGTTCAATTCCCAGCTGCCAAGTGTGTGTGTGTGTGTGTGTGTGTGTGTGTGTGTGTGTGTGCGCATGCTCCGTCCGCCTGGGGAACTCAGGTTATGCTTTTAAATGCTTCACACCACAGATATATCCTGCTGACATCTTTGCAGATGTTGACACGCACCTAGAATAATGTCTGTGGGACTGCTGTGGTTAGTAATCATGGTAGCGCGTTCTGTAAATGCGTCATGCTGTAGTGTGATAGGGTAGTTAGGTGTAAGTTCGATTCCCAGCCCTGCCAAGTGTGTGTGTGTGTGTGTGTGTGTGTGTGTGTGTGTGTGTGTGTGTGTGTGTGTGTGTGCATGCTCCTGTCTGCCTGGGGACTCAGGTTATGCTTTTAGATGGTTCACACCACAGATATATCCTACTGACATCTTTGCCTTTGTGGATGTCGACACGCACCTAGAAGGATGCTTGTGGGACTGCTGTGTTTAGTAATCCCGGTAGCGCGGTCTGTAAATGCGTCATGCTGTAGTGTGATAGGGTAGTTAGGTGTAAGTTCGATTCCCAGCCCTGCCAAGTGTGTGTGTGTGTGTGTGTGTGTGTGTGCACTGCTCCCGTCCGCCTGGGGACTCAGGTTATGCTTTTAGATGCTTCACACACAGATATATCCTGCTGAGGTCTTTGCCTTTGTGGATGTTGACACACACCTAGAATAATGCCTGTGGGTCTGCTGTGTTTAGTAATCTGGTAGCGTTCTGTAAATGCGTCATGCTGTAGTGTGATAGGGTAGTTAGGTGTAAGTTCGATTCCCAGCCCTGCCAAGTGTGTGTGTGTGTGTGTGTGTGTGTGTGTGTGTGTGTGTGTGTGTGTGTGTTGTGCATGCTCCATCGCCTGGGGACTCAGGATATGCTTTTAGATGCTTCACACACAGATATATCCTGCTGCGTCTTTGCCTTTGCGGATGTCGACGCACCTAGAAGGATGCCTGTGGGACTGCTATGTTTAGTAATCTCGGTAGCGTTCTGTAAATGCGTCATGCTGTAGTGTGATAGGGTAGTTAGGTGTAAGTTCGATTCCCAGCCCTGCCAAGTGTGTGTGTGTGTGTGTGTGTGTGTGTGTGTGTGTGTGTGTGTGTGTGTGTGTTTGCTCCCGTCTGCCTGGGGACTCAGGTTATGCTTTTAGGCTCACCACAGATATATCCTGCTGACGTCTTTGCCTTTGCGGATGTTGACCGCACCTAGAGAATGCCTGTGGGTCTGCTGTGCTTAGTAATCTCGGTAGCACGTTCTGTAAATGCGTCATGCTGTAGTGTGATAGGGTAGTTAGGTGGAAATTCAATTCCCAGCCCTCCAAGTGTGTGTGTGTGTGTGTGTGTGTGTGTGTGTGTGTGTTCATGCTCCGTCTGCCTGGGGACTCAGGTTCTGCTTTTAGCGCTTCACCACAGATATATCCTGCTGACGTCTTTGCCTTTGGGATGTTGACCGCACCTAGAAGAATGCCTGTGGGTCTTCTGTGTTTAGTAATCTCGGTAGTGCGTTCTGTAAATGCGTCATGCTGTAGTGTGATAGGGTAGTTAAGTGTAAGTTCGATTCCCAGCCCTGCCAAGTGTGTGTGTGTGTGTGTGTGTGTGTGTGTGTGTGTGTGTGTGTGTGTGTGTGTGTGTGTGTGTGCGCATGCTCCCGTCTACCTGGGGACTCAGGTTATGCTTTTAGACGCTTCACACCACAGATATATCCTGCTGACGTCTTTGCCTTTGCGGATGTCGACACGCACCTTGAAGGATGCCTGTGGGACCGCTGTGTTTAGTAATCTCGGTAGCGCGTTCTGTAAATGCGTCATGCTGTAGTGTGATAGGGTAGTTAGATGTAAGTTTGATTCCCAGCCCTGCCAAGTGGGTGTGTGTGTTTCCAGCTGCATGACAACAGTACATTGCTTTTACAGTATTCACTCACCATAACATCTGTGCAGCGTCTTTGCCTTTGATGCCGCTGTCTACAGGCTAGACATATGCCTGTGTGATTTCCGTGATCTACTACTCACGGTTGCACGTTCTGTCACTGCATAATGCTGTTGTGTGGTACAGTGGTACATTGTGTTCTGCTCACAACCCTGCCTGTGTGTGTGTGTGTGTGTGTGTGTGTGTGTGTGTGTGTGTGTGTGTGTGTGTGTGTGTGTGTGTGTGTGTATGTGTGTGTGTGTGTGTGTGTGTGTGTGTGTGTGTGTGTGTGTGATGTCTGTATCTCTCTCTCTCTATATATATATATGATATATATATATCTATATATATCTATATATATATATATATATATTTTTTTTTTTTTTTTTTTCTGCCCATAACTCTGCTCTTGTATGGACAGCTGACTGTTTCATGTATCATATTTGCATAGCTTTCACATACCAGTGGGGTATGTTGCAAATCCCAACATTGTCCGTTCAGCGTTATTACGGTGTTCCATACAGGCATTTGCTGTATAAGCAGACATTTATCCTTGCTGTACTCTCACTCTACTCATTACGCGGAGGCTTCATGTATCATGGCCTAGTTTTGCTGTGTGTATGTCTATTTGTGCTGTGTATGGCTGTGGGTATGTCCCACTATCATCATTGTAAAGGTGACAGCCCTATAGGTACTTCATGTAGACTGCTGTGTCATTTGACATGTCAGCACATACCTGCGGACAGTACAGAACGTCCTACTGTAGCACTTTTCATACCTTCTGCGTTATCTTGCAGTCGATAATGCTGTTTCCTCACATGTATCTGTTTCTGATCATACCACTCCACCTCCTAGAGCAAACATCTGGACAAAGCCTTAACTGATAGTGGACACATAGGGCAGTATTTACATTGCTCCTACAAACGTGGATAGTTGACACAATAATAGGTTTTGCATTAGTATGACTTTTCTGATGGATTTGGTGTCTTAAACTCACATGTTTGTCATTATTTCTTGACTTCAGTTTCAGGAATTTGCCAGAATGGTACTGATTTTCGTGGAACACACCAAACATATGAGGCAGAACTCTGCACATTCTCGTAAATCTGTACAGTTCGGTATGTGTCTGATACAGGATATCAACTTTCTGACACCAATACACACACTGTATGGCGCATCACAGGCCACATGCCATTACATTTATATTGCAGGACACACCCACCCAGAGGGTTGTATTCCGCACACAGGCCAACAGCTGCTTATCCACACTAATTAGTCTATCATGTACCGTATGTATCGCCAGTATTTGCACTTTCCGTCAGTGGCAGAGCTCACGTCGTATGGGGACTGGACATTATCGGTGACACTGCATGACACCCTGAGCGACACATTTCTTTTGAGTCTATTAACCTTCCACATTGACTTTCACATGGCATACATTGTCATTCACATTTGTCGGAGTACATGCGTATGACTTGTACATGTTTTGTCATTTGTCCTGACATCTTTCTTCTCACCTGTCCACCTAGTGTCACTAGTTCTGTGCATGTATTTCGGACAGGTTACCTTCATACCCCTAACCTGTACACATTATGGGTAAACGCCTTGACGTTTGACCTTTGCTCTTGTTACATTTGTCATAGTAATGTGCCTTTCTGGTAAATTACTGGCAAGGCATTATGAACTATGCGGTTAGATAATAGTGACTGACATTTCTATGTCATGATTAGTAACACTCATAACATTCATATTCCTGGCTATGCCAGTATTCTGTCAACGTTCTGACTTTGTCTGGGGTATATCTAATATAGTCCCTATTTGTATTTCATGTACTATGCCTTAGTGCAGCTGTCTTATTCTGACAGTTTGCCAGGTATGGTTACCATCTTGGTCGTACGCATGTCCATCCATGATAATGCCTACATGACACTGATATAGGGCCTACATTTTCCCCACAATGGTTTACAATATCCAGTAGATGGTTTGCCCCATTATTGAGAATATAGGCATGTGCTATACCCACATCACTCCCACGGGGTGGACCTAATAAATCTCTGCCAAACAACACCTAGGCCCATTTCTGCATACCCATGATTCCCATACCTGACATCCCTCCACAGTACCCATTACACATGTTTAATGTGAGTGGTACTAAAGTGTGGAGACACTTATATGCACTCCCCACTCTCCGGATATCAGTTTGTACATCATACATTCTATCGACACATGTGTCATTACCCTTACACCTGCTACTGTTGCATGTACAGCTATATCGTATTTGCTGAGGTCACTTATTTTGCGTCAATGACGGTTGACACTACGTATGGATCAATTTTTGGGGTCCTGCAATGGACACCTATATGCATGTTTAAAGTGTAGAACTTGCTGGACTGTCACTTTCTGGCCAATGGTTTGGAAAGCAGCGGTTTATTCACCTTTCGTGCATGTCTGTTTGTCTACCCATATTAGCTATACCATGGCCTATTTATGTACATATGTCATATCTACGGGACATATGTTTGTTGTGTATACATATATACATGTACAGTCCTCATTTCATAATTTGCTTTGGTTTACGTCTGTGGATTATGTGTATACACGTATATCAATATCCATACCATACCTTTCCACTGTACAGATTGTTGCAGAATGTACAGCTGGTTGCCTCTTTATCTTCGGTGTGTTTTTCATAACCTTGTGTCTATCTAGCAATGTAGTGGCATTTCATTAAAGACTTACATTGGGAAATACTGGCAAGCAGTTCAGGTTACGACTGCATACCCTTCAGAGGATACATGCTACTGACACACCCGTTATTCTATCCACTCTCTATGTTTGTTCTGGCACATATCTGGGGTTTGTCCCTATTTGTACCGGTAGTTTGCATGCCTTTGACCGGTTTCATACTTTTGGGTTAACAGGTTTGAGCCATGTATATATAACGTGAGGAAACAGCATTCATTTACTATGCTGTGAGTGGATCACACGCACAGCGTACTTGCATTTACATGTTGTGGGTTACATCTGTTTAATAAATGTGTGCTTGCATGGCCTTTCATACGTCTGACTGTAACACTTACTTATCTGTAGTCCGGTTTACAGACTGGTGTGAAACACACGGTTCACCTTTACGTATTTAACTGTGTGTATAGCACGAACGCATTCATTACACTTTACAGGGATATCTGCAGTGGTCGTAGGTCAACCTGGACTGCATTCACGTTGGACGGATGCCGGAAACAGTATTCTGTTGCTGTTCTGCCTCATTGATATGTATACCCATAGTACTTAGCTGCATCAACAAAGCCTCACCACTTCACTTACAACACAGGCATCCATTCCTGCTGTGGAAACGGTACTACATATTACACATTCCTATTGCCTACTGCTGTGGACCCCAGCTGCATTGTTAATCACTCCGAGGATATGCAGAACACAGGCATATAGTCATATCACATACATGTTTCTGATTGTCAGGGTGTTCATGTAGTGATCTGGGTATAGGCTTGTCTGCCTGGTGAACGGAACTTCCTGGCCGAGTTCAAATGTCAGATGAAGCATGTGGACAGGGAGCATCTCCTATTATGAACATTTTACCTGTATTTATAGACACGTGTTTGGGCACCTATCAGGAGCTTATTCTGTTGGCATACATATTATGGGTGGGGTTGTTACGGTCCATACTCCACGGTGAGGGGTTCCCATTCACATTTGACTATTACCTGTATTCATGCATACGGGGATTATTTTCTTGGATATGTTGTGACTACAGGTATGCAGTTGTACATTACACAAATGTCATGGCTTGTTACTGTACATATGTATGGACCATACCTCTCGACCTCTTTGAGCAACAAATCTGCGTAAACCTACATGATGGGGAGAGTAAGAGAGGCACATTTTAACTAGTTTCCTTACAAGCTTATAACGTTGATAGCATTGTCACTCTTCTGCGGGATGTGGAGTGCTATACTTAATGCTCATTTTTCATGATGTCAATCCACACCTATTTACCAGACAGGGGTTGTCGGAGGCACACAACACTATGAGCCAACACTCTGGTCATTCTGCGAATATCTGGACAGTTGAGTGATGTACGAACCTCTGTAATACGCTGTTGTGTTCTGGCACAGCAGTAGCCGGCATTAGGGACAGATGTCGGGACGTGCTGGGAGACAGTTGAGTTTCAGACTTCATACTCCAGACATTAATATCATTGTGCAAACTGTCATTCTATGTTATATCTATGTTTATCCATCCACACGGATATATTCCTGCTTGCACCTGTTATACATTCTACGGATCACACTTCTGAGCTCTCCATACTCCTCCTCCTCTCTACCCTCCAGCTTAACCAGACTTAGCTGACACTCACTTGACTCCCAGTATGTCATTGTTGTACATTTCTGTATTACCACTACAAACTCTGGATTTGCACTGTCTTATTATGCACATGTTATGCATGTGTATTTCCTGACTGTATGCCTTTTACTCTTGTATTTTACCTTTAACATTATGTAGCCTTTATTTCCTTGTATTGCTTGTGGAGCTTTTCTACCTGGGCCTCCGCTGTTACTGGGCACTTCTTCACGCAGTGGACTTCGGTACTCAGACTGCACATACATGAATAACTTCTAACAGCTATCTTTGCATATTGTACCTGCTGTTGTACCTTTGTCTCACTTGTAGTTTACGGCTCTGTCCAGATATCTAGCTCACACAGGTTGTCAGGTATGGTTGGTCACGCACACACTAGGTATCCCTCACACTTCATCAGGGTTCTCCTGTTAATGTTGGTGTCTTCCTCACCCTTCTGCCGTTTGCCACTATGCGAGTGTGCATATATTCTCCGCATATTGTGTGGAACACGTGTGTCACGGGAAGGTGTTTTATCCTGGGTACTGGGTTAAGCATGACCACTCAGGTCTGGACAGTGTCTTGGACCTGTACTTCACGTTCTGACTTGTGTCCAGATATGTACAGGATTGGACATCTTGTCATCATACCCATTCTACTATTTATACAGGTTACTTATCCCGTAAGGGATATTCCAGAAATTGGACCAGTCCACACAGAAATGATATCGAAATGTATTTTGGCTTTATGAAAATTTGCAGGGGGTTTAACATGCAGGGAATACATGGTTTGCTATTCTGACACTGCCTAGGGTGACAATACCTACTACATATGTGTAGGGGTCGGTATGTGTAGCTGTGTCTGCAAAGGACCAGTGGGCCACGTACGGGTGAATTTGGTGGACGTTCTGTTATGGGGCTGGGTTGTGTGATGTGGAGGGTATGCTGGGTAGCCCATTATGCAGCCAGGTGTGTTGCATTTGTTATGGCCAGTTCCATTAGGACCAACCTGTGGGTATGTGACAGTGACATATCTATACATTTTGATCACACATTTGCATGATACATATGTTTGTGGGATTGTGTTCTACACTATGGCCTGTCTGCTTGTCTTGCAGCTGTTTCTCCATGTGTTTGTGTTTATGTCCACTTCACCCGCTGCCCCCTCCTATACCTCTGGTTCACCTTTTCTGCATACAACACAGTATTGCCTTTGCGGGTTTTACCATTACCCATCCACCCCTCACATGCAAATTACTCACATCCGATAGCTCACTACTGTTGTTGTTGGGCCATGACACGGCCAGAGTAGCACATTGACTGCCCTACAGGTGTCGGGTACCTTTATGGTTGTGTGGACTACCCTGCCATGTTTGCTTCCCACGTGCTATACCTCACACACATAGGTACACGCCCATACTTCACTTTCTTAGTTGGTATACCCGGTACTACCCGTTTGGCTGTGTCACATACTAGTTTGGCTTCTACCGATGACTCCCGGGATTTGCACACCTGTTGTACTCATTGGGGGGATGGCACCTTTTCCGATGTCCATGCTATTCCTTCCACATATCCGACTGTTGTGGACAATGCCTCCCCACAGTCTACGGTACTGTTTCCACCTTTTAAATTGGCCACAATGTAACATTTGTGGTGGACACAACACATTTTACGCCGACACATGCCCACAGTCAGTTCGGCAGATAGAACTTACAACTCTTGCCTATATCTAAGCTTTAGTCTTGTAGCATTTCAGTGGCTTATTCTTTTTCTTATGACATTTATGTAATATACATGTGGAGAACAACTGTTTAATGCCACTATTACATGATGTCTGAGGATAATTATGTCCCCTATAATTCTCTTGCTATGACATTTATGTAATTTCATGTGATC
>NW_025053252.1:0-13420 GCF_019279795.1 Protopterus annectens | reverse complement strand
CCTTTTGAAAAGACAAATAAAATTAAAAAATTTTTTAAAAATCAATAATGCATCAAGGATATGTAAAAAGTGTTCAATCCAACTAGCATATAGTGTTTGCATAACATAATAATTTTATCTTTCTTAGGTTAAGAATATATATAATAGTTCAAACTGGATTCAATATAATTGTTCCATAAGATTATTCAGTCATATATTAATTTAATATTCTGAATTTCCCAATGATTCTAAGAGACTTTAGATGGTCATAAAGATAAAAATATATAAAAAATATATAAAAAAAAGGTAGGCAGTAGTATGCAAGAATATAACAGGCACAAGGAAAAATAGTCAGCAGAGGGACAGTGATAGGGGTAATAGAAAGTATACAAGTAGAGAGGTTCAAGATATAGTCAATTGATGAAGGATAGGGAGGAATAAGAGGGAAAAAGAGTGCAACAGGCCAGGAAAGCAAATTAGAGACAGTATGGGAGCAGAAACAGGCAGGCAAAGTGGGATAACAGTGGAGGAAAAGTTAGACAACCTGGGGTAGGAGGGAGTAGCAGTAAAAGAGGAAAGGTGTTAGGGGTAAGTGTCTGAAAGCTGAGGGAAAACCGTAGCTGGTGTCACTTGTGATAACTTCCACAATAGGACAAAAACATAAACTAAAATAATTAGGCAAAGTGACATACAGGCAGTAATGGAAGGATTAAGCAGCAATAACCCGTCGTTCAAGAGGAGAATAGGGGTGCTTTTGGTGCCAACACAATTTTCCTGCTATGTTGCTTCAGTGATACCAAGTGAGATGGGTCAGCAGGGAGGTGACAACCCGATGAGGAGCACTAGGCTTTAATGCTGGAATACAAAACAGAAGAAATATAGGGTTAGAAGACCAAAGGAAACAGAAGTAGCATAGGAGGTTAAGCAGAGGAATGGGTAGAGAGATATCAGATAAAGAAGTATGTCAGTAAAGAGAGGGAGAATTAGATATCTGCTAGTTACTATAACAGGTATACCAAGATAATATTTCAATATTAGCAACAGTTGATATAAGTAATATCAATGCAATAATACAAGTATCCAGTGAATGTAATTAGGTACAGAAATCTAGATGTTCTAAACCAGGTTAAATGCAGATGTTAACAGTATATTCATTCACTATACAAGTAAAGGATTAAGCATTCATGTACCATGCAAGTAAGGGTATTTATATATACATATAATGTATAGAAACAATACAGTATTTATCCATTCAGTAGAGAAATTTAGTAGGATGTAACGCTTGTCACCACATACAGAGAGTAATTTAAGAGAGCAGCGTTTGTAGTGAACATGCTCTTCAAAATTCCTCCTAGTGATTACATGCACTAGGTGAACAGAAAGCCACAGAAGAACTATGCTTTACTTAATTACTGATAAATCAATAGTAAACAGCCACAAAACAGTGTGTCCAGATACTCAAGAGGGCAGGACCTCAGTAACTACATGACAATACATTATAGGTGATAGAAACCATTTGAAGGTAAAAACAGTAGTAATGCCTTTAGAAACACTAGCGACTACTTTTAGAGCTTAAATTAGTGAGAGACCACCATAAAAAGGCAGGGTCCCAACGACTGCAACCTAAGACTCTTTTCACAGGTTTTGACAAATGTACAAGCAAAATAAGGCAATAACCAAGTATAATACTCACTTACAAGCAGAAAAGGTCAATAAATGGGTGTTACAAAACTCTATTAGGTAAAAAACAGTAATTATGACTTTAGAAACATTAGCGACTACTTGCAGAGCTAAATTGGAGAGAGACCATCATAAAAGAAGCATTAGGAGCACGCAGGATCCCAGCGACTGCAACCTAACACTCTTTCTACAGGTTTAGGTTTTAGAAACACTAGCGACTACTTGCAAAGCCAAAAACAGTGAGATACAATCATAAAAGAAGCGTTAGGAGCACGCGGATCCAGCGAGTGCAACCTAAGACTCTTTCTACAGGTTTAGTCTTTAGAAACACTAGCAACTACTTACAGAGTTACAATCAGTGAGACATTCATAAAGAAGCCGTTAGGAGCACCGGATCCCAGCGACTGCAACCTAAGTCTCTTTCTACAGTTTAGCCAGATATACGCTCAAAAAATAATGCAATATCTAGTAAAATGCTCACTTCTGAGCAAAATAAGTCAGTATCTATTAGAAATGCTCACTTACCGCAGCACACCACGCGGACAACCAGGGAGACCTGCAGTTTTCAAGATGGATTCAAAGATGGCGCCTTAGCAATGAGGCCACTACATATAGAGTTCGAGGGTGTAGGGGGGAGGGGAGGCAGAAGGTAGAACCAATAGCTTGAAGGGTAGGATAGGGGCGGGAGGCAGAAAGCACAGGGAAACAGCCAGAGAGGAGAGCGAAGTCTATCAGCTAAGCAGAGTAGCTGAAACACTACTGTTTCATATGCTACGTAGTTTAGAGATATGTAAAGGAGAGTTTGTTAAAGAAAGATAAGAAGGTAGGCAGTAGTATGCAAGAATATAACAGGCACAAGGAAAAATAGTCAGCAGAGGGACAGTGATAGGGGTAATAGAAAGTATACAAGTAGAGAGGTTCAAGATATAGTCAATTGATGAAGGATAGGAGGAATAAGAGGGAAAAAGAGTGCAACAGGCCAGGAAAGCAAATTAGAGACAGTATGGGAGCAGAAACAGGCAGGCAAAGTGGGATAACAGTGGAGGAAAAGTTAGACAACCTGGGGTAGGAGGGAGTAGCAGTAAAAGAGGAAAGGTGTTAGGGTAAGTGTCTGAAAGCTGAGGGGAAAACCGTAGCTGGTGTCACGGTGTGTCCTTCCACAATAGGACAAAACATAAACTAAAATAATTAGGCAAAGTGACATACAGGCAGTAATGGAAGGATTAAGCAGCAATAACCCGTCGTTCAAGCGGAGAATAGGCGTGTTTCTTGGGTGCCAACACAATTCTCCCGCTACGTTGCTTCAGTGCTACCAAGTGAGACGGGTCAGCAGGGAGGGACAACCGATGAGGAGCACTAGGCTTTAATGCTGGAATACAAAACAGAAGAAATATAGGGTTAGGAAGACCAAAGGAAACAGAAGTAGCATAGGAGGTTAAGCAGAGGAATGGGTAGAGAGATATCAGATAAAGAAGTATGTCAGTAAAGAGAGGGAGAATTAGATATCTGCTAGTTACTATAACAGGTATACCAAGATAATATTTCAATATTAGCAACAGTTGATATAAGTAATATCAATGCAATAATACAAGTATCCAGTGAATGTAATTAGGTACAGAAATCTAGATGTTCTAAACCAGGTTAAATGCAGATGTTAACAGTATATTCATTCACTATACAAGTAAAGGATTAAGCATTCATGTACCATGCAAGTAAGGGTATTTATATACATATAATGTATAGAAACAATACAGTATTTATCCATTCAGTAGAGAAATTTAGTAAGGATGTAACGCTTGTCACCACATACAGAGAGTAATTTAAGAGAGAGCGTTTGTAGTGAACATGCTCTTCAAAAATTCCTCCTAGTGATTATATGCAGTAGCTGACCAGAAAGCCACAGAAGAACTATGCTTTACTTAATTACTGATAAATCAATAGTAAACAGCCACAAAACAGTGTGTCCAGATACTCAAGAGGGCAGGACCTCAGTAACTACATGACAATACATTATAGGTGATAGAAACCATTTGAAGGTAAAAAAACAGTAGTAATGCCTTTAGAAACACTAGCGACTACTTTAGAGCTTAAATTAGTGAGAGACCACCATAAAAAGGCAGGGTCCCAACGACTGCAACCTAAGACTCTTTTCACAGGTTTTGACAAATGTACAAGCAAAATAAGGCAATAACCAAGTATAATACTCACTTACAAGCAGAAAAAGGTCAATAAATGGGTGTTACAAAACTCTATTAGGTAAAACAGTAATTATGACTTTAGAAACATTAGCGACTACTTGCAGAGCTAAAATTGAGAGAGACCATCATAAAGAAGCGTTAGGAGCAGGGATCCCAGCGACTGCAACCTAACACTCTTTCTACAGGTTTTAGGTTTTAGAAACACTAGCGACTACTTGCAAAGCCAAAACAGTGAGATACAATCATAAAAGAAGCTGTTAGAGCACGCCGGATCCAGCGAGTGCAACCTAAGACTCTTTCTACAGGTTTAGTCTTTAGAAACACTAGCAACTTCTTACAGAGTTACAATCAGTGAGAGACATTCATAAAAAGAAGCGTTAGGAGCACGCGGATCCCAGCGACTGCAACCTAAGTCTCTTTCTACAGTTTAGCCAGATATACGCTCAAAATAATGCAATATCTAAGTAAAAATGCTCACTTCTGGGCAAAATAAGTCAGTATCTGAGTAGATATGCTCACTTACCGGCAGCACACCACGGACAACCAGGAGACCTGCAGTTTTCAAGATGGGATTCAAAGATGGCGCCTAGCAATGAGGCCACTACATATAGAGTTCGAGGGTGTAGGGGAGGGAGGCAGAAGGTAGAACCAATAGCTTGAAGGGTAGGATAGGGCGGGAGGCAGAAAGCACAGGGAAACAGCCAGAGAGGAGAGCAAGTCTATCAGCTAAGCAGAGTAGCTGAAACACTACTGTTTCATATGCTACGAGTTTAGAGATATGTAAAGGAGAGTTTGTTAAAGAAAGATAAGAAGGTAGGCAGTAGTATGCAAGAATATAACAGGCACAAGGAAAAATAGTCAGCAGAGGGACAGTGATAGGGGTAATAGAAAGTATACAAGTAGAGAGGTTCAAGATATAGTCAATTGATGAAGGATAGGGAGGAATAAGAGGGAAAAAGAGTGCAACAGGCCAGGAAAGCAAATTAGAGACAGTATGGGAGCAGAAACAGGCAGGCAAAGTGGGTAATGGTGTTAGGGATATAATTAATAACAATTGGTGTCTTTTGAGAAGTTCGACTGAACTACTGGTTTTAGTCCTGAAAAAGCCAGATTTTCTTATCAGAACTGTGAGGGTTTAAAGCAGAAGCTTTGCTATAAAGATCTAAAGTGCATGAGTGTGTGCCAATCTATAACAAAGAAGGGAACTGTTCCCTGCTATAATTGCAGCTGTTGCACATCTATTAATAGTGATGCAACATTTATACATCCTAATAGTGGTGAAATTTATGACATCAAATGTTTTGCAACATGTAATATTTGTTATATACCTTGCAACGTGCTGGAATTGTGCCACCTTCTATGTAGGAAAATCTACTAGACGGCTTAGGGATAGAATCGTGGAACACAGATCTGATATAAAAAGGATTAACTTAACAAATTTACTAGCCAAACATATTAATGAGAATGGCGCGTTACATAGCTTTACTTTTAGAGTGTTAACTGTGCTCCAAAAAAACAATCAGGGTAGGTGATATAAATAATAAATTGAAGTTGAAAAAATATGAATGGATCACCCTCCTGCAAGGTGATGTTTTGCCTGGTGTTAATGAAATAATTTCACTTAAACCTGTGCTTAAAGATAGGATGTCACATTTAAGATAGAACAATTAGTTTTATTCTATTCAATTAATTTTATTTTCTTTAACCAATGTATAAATTGACTTATTTTTATTGGCTGTGTTTTACTGAATAATTGTTGTTTAATTGGTATTTAAATAACTCGGTGAGTTTGTCTTTTATCTTTCTACTCCTGATTATAACCAACATGTTGTGTATGCAGATGCTTCAAACCATGGACTCTGAGCTGTACTTTGCCAGGTCACTTAAAAGGGAAAAGAGCATGGAATAGTGTCCCTTAGCAGACTCTAGCCAAGGGAAGAATCATATTTATGTTTGCATAATCAATTCCTGAGAGTAGTTGGAACTATTGAAAAGCTTCAACCCTACCTTTCTGGTCAAAAATTCATAGTAGTTATTTTGAGTGACTACACGGAGTCCGTGGACAAGTGGAAAGCTATTTATATGGAGTTTGGAATTACATTCCCACAGTAATAATAATCCAGCACCAGACTGAAGTCAGTAAAGGAAGTACAGATGGTCTGTCAAGACAGATGATTCCATACACACACTCACACATGTCTGTCTGCAGAAAATAATCTCCAAGTGTAAGTCAAAATACAGTTGTAAGCAGAAGACTGTGTAATATAACTTAAAATGCATCCATAAACCCCTGGCTTAATTTCCTGGGGGAGCCACAGGCATTGTTATTCTGAGTCAAGGAGATGAGGAAAAGTGTGACAGGCTGAGTAAAGTTTTCTAAAAATTAAGAAAGGCTATATGAAGCAGAGAGAAGTTTTGTTTTTCCATAAGAAACTGTGGCTGCTGCTTTCAGAAAATCTTACAGCATTTAAAATGTGAAGAATGAAAAATAACTGTACAGAATATGTAAATGCTTTCAGATGAACTGCAGCATAGCTGTTAAATGTGATCTGGCTTATCAAATGTGCATACATTTTCAGTGCATAAAGCTCAGTGCTTCTTGAAGTAGTACTCTAGGTCAAAGGATTTGTTACCATATTTGGACTCCACCTTCCCCCTCAGAATTATGAGAGTGGAAACAGGATATATACATTCAAAGTGAATGACAGGAAATACAGAATAGAAGGACTGTTTTAAACAGCAAAAGCAATAGCTGAGTACCAGTTATTGCTTTGTTTTGGAATTATGCACATTAGACTAGACAAACCTCGGGTGGCCACGGTGGTGTAGCGGTTAGCATTGCCACCTCACAGCAAGAGGTTCTCTGGTTCGATCCTCGGCTGGGGTGCCTTCTGTGCGGAGTCTGCATGTTCTCCTTGTGGTCGCGTGGGTTTCCTCCGGGTGCTCTGGTTTCCTCCCACATCCCAAAGACATGCAGTAGGTGAATTGGACACTCTAAATTGGCCCTAGGTGTGAGTGTGTGCATGTGTGTGCCTTCTGTGGAAGGTTGGGTGCCGGGCTGGCAACTCGACACTATAAAACTCCACTGCCAATCGTGAGTGGACAGATGATCCGCTGTGGCGAACCTTAACCGGGAAAAAGCCGAAAGAAGAAGACTAGACACACCTCAAGCCAGAATTACTTTGCCTTGCAAAACTGTTTATAACTGTTGTTGGACTTGCAAGTCAGAGACAGAAAAAGAATTCAGTAATTCATTAGCTTTTGGGAGCAATAGAACCACGTAACATCTAGGTAGAGTTTTTCTACATGACGGTTATCTACTATTTCTCTGTTAAAGCCCACTTAGTTTATATTTATTGTGAAAGTGTACATGGGCTTGTATATTCGATTTTATGCAGTAGAGTATAGTTTATTTCAACTAAATAGTTTTATTTATTTAATTTCAGAAGCTTATGTGTGGCAATTTTGTTAGCATATATGTATATGTGTAGACTGGGTAAAATCTCAGCTGTTTACATCTGCCTGTTGAAGAGTGACTGCTTAATGCTGTAACTGCCATACTCAGGGTAAAAAGTAACTTCAAATTTGGGGTGCCAGATTAGCTTGACTGCTAGCAGTGCATTACCTTTAAAAAAAGGAAGGTGGTATTTATATTGCAGAAATCTCATTATCACCTCCTGGTAAGTACTGTGTATGTATGTATGTATGTGTGCATGTGTGTTTATACACACACACACACACACACACACACACACACACACACACACACACACACACACACACACACACACACACACACACACACACGCAAACACAGAAAATAAGGTCATACAAGTTTCAGCTGATGTTGGTAGTACAGCGCAGGAAGGCATTTGGCTTGAAAAAGATGGGTAAGATCCTAGAAAGACAGTGATGGTAATGCTGTGATGTACCTGGTCAGTGCAGAGCTTATTTGGTTGTGGTAGGTGTTGACATTGCACATGTACACAACTCTATTTAGGCCAACTTCATCTTACATATTACTTTGTGGCAATGATGTCAGTTGTAAGACCACAGTCCCTGTCCCTCACATATAAGTTACTTGTAGTTGATGTGGATGTATATGTTCCATTAGGATAAAGTTTTCCTTTACATACTGGAAAGACAAATAAAGGGTGGTGGCTACATAAGAAGGCAAAACAGGGTTGTGACGTTTGAAAAATAAGTTGGATCACTTCTACCTCAAGTTTAATTTTCTTGCCGTAGTTTTTGAGGTTTAATTGAGGATGAGATAAGTTACATTATATTATGATTCACTAAGTAAATGTCAGTAGCACTTTTGGTAACTGAAATAAAAAAAACATGATAACTGCATTTTATAATGTAGTTGAACAACAATTATATAAATTTATATGAGCAAAATATTAAATCTAAGTTTTATAATCTAACAAAAAGTAAGTATGAAGCATTGATGAATTTACAGAAGGAGGATGAAAATATTATTATTATTATTATTATTATTAAATATGCAGATAAAGGAGGTTCAATTGTGTTGATGAATAGGGATGACTGTATAAGTAATACGAACAGTGTGTTGTCAGATAGGTTAAACTTTAGGAAAATAACTTCTGATGTTAACAAAATGATTGGCAACAATAGTATGTCTGTTATTTATTTACAGTTCTTTAATTTTTTTACAGTTCCTTCAGTTGATAATCGGTTGAACAGAATACACTATATTACCACTTATAATTTACAAAGTGTCTCAAGGATATTATTACCAATAATTGGGGGAGCTTGAGGGCTTTACCAGAACTCCGATCACTGATCAGTAATAATCCATGTTTTGCTTATAAAAACTGTTGTAGCCTTAAAAATCGTTTGTTATAAAGATATAAAACAGGTCCCACAGAAAGCTATGAATAAATATGGTACTTATCATTGCCACAACTATTGCTGTTGTGAGTTTATATGTACTGATGATAAATTTAAACATCCAAGCACAGGTAAGGAATATGTATTCAACTGTTTTGCAACATGTAACACTCATAATATTATCTTTCAACATGTAGAAAATGTAGTGCTTTCTATGCAGGTAAATCATGCTGGAAGATAAAAGAATGCATCACAGAGCACAGATCTGATATATGCAGGTCTATTCAGACTAATGATCTTGCTTAGCACTATTCCGATTATGGTAATGATCATTCTTTTATTTAGAGCAATTGAGTGTAATGAATAATAATTTAAGATGGGGTGACATTAACAATAAATTGGAATTATGTGAATACAAATGGATTATCACTTTTGTGCCAGTAGGGGTCCTGGTATTAACACTAATGTTAGTTTGAAACCAGTGTTGAAATATAAGCAGACTTGTTTAAAATGAAATATTTAATGACTTGTAACTGGTTGAAATGTCATGACCTGCTAGAGTGAGTCCTGAAACATGAAGACTGAATGACAGAAGAAATTGACTTAATATAGGTCCAAGATGGCCATTCTTTGAAATATTCCTTTTTCTTTGAGGAATTATGATCTCCAAGTTGATATATATATATATATATATATATATATATATATATGTAAGTATGGAGGGTGGGGGAGGGTTACCCCCCCACACACACACACACACCATGGGGTGCGGGGGGGGTGAGTTCAAACTTAAAAAAAATAAGTTTGTTGGAGAAGAGCAATATCAATATTCACTCTTTTTCTGCATTTACAATCTTATCTTTCAATGTCTTAACACTTGGCATTTTGAATACGGACATTCAAATTGGGGAGCCAGTATTTTTATCTCAGTAGCATAAAATATTCTGATGTTAGGAAATTGTTTTCCTGCAGAATAAGAATAATTTGGAAATGAGTAAGCTTCGCAATCTGTGGATTTCAAGTATGTAATGTTTACATCCTTTCAATTCATTTCTTTATCTTTTGTGCAGGATTTGTTTCCAGATTTGCTCCATTCTTGTGCCTACTACCATCTGCCTAGTTGCTGCAGTTTTACAGTTTGATCCTTTACGTGGGAAAGTTGATCCTGGCATGGGTACTGTGCAGGAAGCCGACAGAGAAGTTTTCCTATTATCCTGTCCTCCTCTGCAGTTGCCTTAGTGATTACTCAGTGGGTGCATGTCCAGTGCACGTGGAGTGGGAATGTGGGGATGACACTCACTCACAGGACTGATCCTATCCCCCATCTCCAGTCTGTACCCAGGAAGCAATAATGGGAAACACATTTCCAAGATTTCCCCAGGGCAGATGAGTCAACAATGACCTGTTATTCTTTTATCTCTTGTGCTAGCTTCTGCAGTACCCAAGATGCTAAATGAAATCCAGTAATTATCTATTTTGGGTTAATTACATTTATGACCAAAAAATATCCACAAGGACGGAAAGGAGTACACACCAGCCAAAGTCTGATAAAATTCCACGAATAAACCACAATACATGAACGCTCTTAAACAGCCATGCGTTTTCGTCCACACTGAAGGTAGGACTTCATCAGATAACTTAATTATGTTTAATTAACAAATTATATACTGCAATCAAATTCAAATTGACTAATGCCAAGGTTTGCATCCTGGTTCAACTAGTCAAGCTTATGTGGCTCATGAATATTAAAAACACCTGTCCAATTGAATAAAAAATACAACCTACTCTATTCATTATAATTCGCGTTCTTTCGTAATATAAAAATTAAGTAAATGTTTAAAATAAATGAATGTTTCGTTTTCTTCATTATATGCTTATTTTTCTTTTACCATTCAAAGCATCAGAAAATATGGCGCCATCTGTTGTTCAAATAACATTAGGACCATGACAGTTTATATTTTCGCTGCTCTTAATTTTAGAACAGGGGACAGTGATATATGTTCGTTTAATCCTGGTATTTTGGTGGCTTCCAACATAATTTGCCACCAGAGCTCCTTGTACTCTAGCCATTCCTCCCATAAACCACCCCTCATCTCCTTTTTGACCTGTTCCAATACAAAAAATAGGAATCTTGAGCTATCACATACTCTAGTATGTTTATACAAAGCATTGGTCTCCTTAGCTTTGGACATTTCGTATGTGTGCTCATAGATTCTTCTCTTCAGCACTCTCTCTGTCTTGCCAATATAGAATGAACTGTATTTTTCACATATAGCTATGTATATCACTCCCTTTGTTTCACAGTTATAATATCCTTTACTATTTATTGTTATACCCCTACTGTTTATATATATTTCACCACAATTTGTAATATGTCCACATTGCTTACAGTGTCCACATTTATAAGTTCCATTCTTTCTTTTCCCTACAGTTGTTATATTATTGTGCACATCATTACTCCCTGCATTGTTGTTCTCCAAGATCTTCTTTATATTCCATGCATTCTTGTATACTATTTTAGGGGTAAAATTATTAATATTTTCGATGTCTGAGAAGGATGAAAATTTATCCCATTCCCTCTGGAATAAGTCCTTCACTTTAGAATTAAAGGTATTATACTGTAAAATTAAAGCAAATTCATAATGTTTGTCAGTAGCCTGTGTATTCTTATTTGTAATACTGCATACCCTATCTAACAAGCTTCCCTTTATGGGTTTGAATTTTGATGTTCTATTTTTCTCTACCTCTTCTCTGATATTTTTTACAAAATCCGTTGGATATCCCCTTGCACAAAACATCTCCTCAAGTGTATTACATTCTACTTGAAAATCTTCATCCCATTGTACGCAATTATACGGCACCCCCTCACAAACTGCCCTTTCACTATATTCTTTTGCAGTGTGAGGGTGTGCCTGTAATGAAGAAAGGAATTGCAAATGTGCTTTTCCTATATATTTTGTTTCAAAATCATTATTATTTTGTTTTTGTAAATTTCAATATCTAGATATTGTAATATATCCGTTGAGGTAGTGTACGTGAATTTCAAAAAACTTGTCGTACTATGAATATAATCAAAAAATTCTTGAAATTTGTCATAGCCCCCTGTCCAAAAGATTACTATATCGTCCAGATAACGACGATATAATGACCAATATTGGTTAAATTATGAATCCAGTACAAATTGGGTTTCCCATCTGGCTAACACTATGTTGGCATAAATGGGTGCACACGCTGCACCCATTGATACTCCCTGTATTTGTTGATAATATTCAACGTTAAAAAGTGTGAAATTATATTTAAGTACCATGTCAGCTAGTTCTACAATAGCTACCTTCTCAGAATGTGTAAGCTTTTTGTCACCAAAAATCATGTCTTCAAACATGCTTAACCCTTCTGCGTGGGGTATGCAGGAAAAAAGATCTAGAACATCAATCGTGACAAAAATAAGGTTTTCTGACATTAGATCTGGGGTAATGCATCTCAATAAATCCCATGAATCTTTCAATATATGAGAATTCTCATTGCATATATATTTAGTCTTTGAATCTACGTATTTTGCCAAAGGAAGTGTTTTTGATCCATCTGCCGAGACGATCGGTCTCAAAGGGGGATCTTCCATGTTCTTATGAATTTTCGGTATACCAAAAATTGTAGGAATTTTTGGTTTAGGCACATGTAAAAACTTATGTAACTTGTTATCAATTGTACCTTCAACAATCATATCAGTCAATGAAATATCAATTTTATTGTAAGCTAAATTCACCTCATTATGATACACATTATATTTAGTTTGAGTTGCCTCTTAAGAATGCAGTTCATTTTTCCTTCATAAATGATGTTTTCCATAATAACTACCCCCCCTCCCTTATCTGGTTTCATAATTCTAATACCAGTATTCCACTTCAGTTCACTCAGAATCTCACATTCCTGTTGTGAAAGATTGTTTTCCACCAATTTTTGGTCAAATGTTTTCCTGATTTCTTTTTCAAGTACCATATCAAGATTCTTAATTTGCGGCTGGAAAGGGGGGTTGAAAGTACTCTGGCGGGTCAGAGATGGATGCTGAAGATCAAAATCATAATTGTCCATGGGCAGTAGTATAGTTTTCAAATTTAATTTCCTTAGAAATAATTTCATGTCAATAATAGTTTGAACAAAGTCCCCTTTAGTATAGGGAATAAATTTAAATCCTTTACTAAGTAATTCAAAATGCACTTTGGTTATTGAAATATCACTGAAATTGTAAATAGAAAAATTTCTATATGTATGAGTGGTACCAATCTGTATCACTTCGTTATCAAAATCATTATGAACATAATTAACAATGCTGGGGGTCGGGTGTATTTGTGCTAATACCTCCCTCTCCCCCTTCTCCCCCCCCCTCCTCTGAAAATTTTGGTACCTCCGCTGGATTATGTCTCGCATTTGTATAATGGTCATCCCTAGTTAAGGGTGGAAACTCAGTATAATAATCTGCCCCATACTCATCTTCACTGTATGGAACATGTCTGTTGTAAACGGTGTCCTGTTTGAAATTGACTCTAATATTATAATCCCATTTCTTAAAGGGTGGTTTTGGGTAACTATTATTGTGCTGGTATTTATTGATGTCTCTTTTCAATTTATTAATTTTCCTCTGCCCTAATAATATACATTTAGAGTCTATGTCATGCCTAATGTCATAATATTTATCCCTTTCTTGTTTGACC
>NW_025053251.1:0-10038 GCF_019279795.1 Protopterus annectens | reverse complement strand
TGGGAACTCCGCAACTTGACAACCCAGTTTGGCTTTGTCAAGGGCGATCATGCCTTTTAAACTTGGTTGACTTTTTCAGAATGGTCACCAAGGCCATTGACGAGGGCAAAGCAGTCCACATAGCCTACCTTGACCTGGCAAAGGCTTTCGATACAATACCCCACTCGGGTATCATTGACAAACTCGCCAGCTTAAATGTAGACCCATACATCACAAGATGGGTTACAAACTGGTAAGTGACAGCACCCACAGAGTCAAGGTTGCTGGCTCCATGTCACACTCCAAGCCTGTCACAAGTGGTGTCCCACAGGGCTCAGTCCTGGGCCCACTTTTGTTCGGCATCTACTTTTCAGAAGTACAAGCAAACACAGCAGGATTATGGCTGACAAAGTTTGCAGATGACTGCTAACTGGGAACCATAGTTGACAACCCATCTGACACAGACATCCTTCAGACGGGTCTCATAGAAATGGATAACTGGTGCCAGAGCCATGGCCTAAAGTTAAACGCTAAACAATGCATAGTCATACCCTTTGGGAAGTACAAGGTTACCCCTAGTTCCCATATAGGTGTTACTCCTCTAAGCACAGGAGAGGTTATCAGTGATCTGGGCACCTAGGTTGACAGTAACCTTTCGTTTGACACTCACGTTGCCAAAGTAGTTAAGAAGACCTTCTACATTGCCCACCTGATCATGCAGGGATTCACATCTAGATCAAGGGAGGTCATTGTTCCCCTGTATTCATCACTCATCAGACCAATGATTGAGTACAATGCCCCATTCGGAATGTATCTGACCCGACACCTGCAGCAATTGGACAGGCCCCAAACATTGCTCACCAGAAGGATAAAAGGTCTCAAATGTATGTCTTATGCTGCCTGACTGCAGGAACCCCAGCTCTATTCAGTCGCCTACCATCTGCTCAGAGGTGGCCTGTGCCTGACATACTAGGCCATGTCCAACCCGGAATTAATGAACATGCTTCACCTCAAAACCTCTAACTCCATCAGATCTACAAGGGCAGGAGACTTAAACCTCAACACAGCTATTAATAGGGCATGCTGGAGGGACAGATTAATCACCGAGAGACTCCCTATGCTGTGGAACATCATCCTGGTACATGTGAGGCTGGGCACCTTGCTGGCTTTGTTCGAGAGAAATCATGACCAATGGATGGGAGATCGCAGGTATACCCCAGGGATAACCTCAGTGTCACTGCTTGACAGAGGCACAGCAAAATAATGGGCATATTATCCTTAGAACTGAAGGGGTGGCGGAAGCCACAAAACTCTGGGCTAGGCTTATATATGCCCTAGGGCAGATAGCCTAGTATGAACCTATGAACATAGGCCTGGTGCAGTTCCTGCTATTAGGACAGTGGTCTGCAGCAAGCTATTTAGTAGTAGGCAGTTTTAGAAATTGGTATTTGACCATGGCTAATCCATGTTGCTTCTTGTTGTGGTACCAACATGGGGGTGTGGTTATCCATGACATTTATTGCTAGTCACCCTCGTTTTGTAGCTTGTTCCATGTTTTTGCACATGTACATCCCTGTATGAGGTGTGACCTGGTAGTGTTAGGGTGCTGGTGTGGGCTTTGACCCAGTTGCCTATTACAGCACTGATATCTACATCCTCTATACTGTGTGCGGTTACACTGCACACATCTTGCTATTTATACTTCTGGCATTGGGTAGCATTACATCTAGGTTCCTATCCCTTGTGGTACCTATGAATGTGGGTTTGTGTTTTTGTGGTTTGTGATGGGTGAGGGTGGATGTTAGTCAGGGTCCTCAGGTGTGCATATGGTACATGGTGTTACATTACTTGACACATGGCATTCATGCCTCAGGTGGTGCTGCAGGGTTGCCTCTGTCGGATGCACATACTACACTCCCTGTACATGTTTGGAAGCAGGTTGTGTCATGTTAGGCATCCCTGTTACTATATGAGTGAGTCAGAGCGGGTATCAGTCCCAGTGTTCCTACTGACCAAGTGTATGTGCTATCTGTTGCCTCTTTGCCAAGGCCAGGGCATACTGGGCACGCCTCCTTCTGCCTACTGGGGCAAGGTCAGGTTGTTCCTCCTCCGAGTCACCCTCTGCCTGTGGTGGCCTTGGCAATGGTGGGGGTATGTTTGGCCCAGCCCTATGCTGGTCCTGCTGCAGCTGTTTCCGCAGGATCATATTATGTAGCATAGCACATATCATGATCATTTGGGTACATGTAGTTGGTGTGTACTGCAAGGCTCCACCAGATGTGTCCAGACACCGGAACCGTGACTTGAGCAGCCCAAACACACGCTCTATGACATTACGTGTTTGTGCGTGTGCCTCATTATGGCGTTCCTGTTCAGGTGTGTGTGCATTTCTGATGGGTGTCATCAGCCACGGCTCAAGTGCATAACCTGCATCCCCCACTAGGTGTCCGTGTGGGAAGTCCCCACTGGCAAATGATTGGTACAGCGTCAGATGCCAGATGTGGGAATCGTGGTAGCTCCCAGGGCAGCCAGCACACACATTCATTATTATGCCCTGGGCATCACACACGACCTGGCAGTTGATGGAGGGGAAGCCCTTGCGGTTCATGTAGGCTCTACCCCGCTCACCGGCTGGTGCTTTGATGAGTATGTACGTGCAGTCTATTGCATCCAATACCTCAGGGTATCCGCTATTTGCTGGAAGAGACGCATATTGCTGGCCACAACCTCACGGGCATTGGGGAAATATACATGATCACCGACATGTGCTGACATGGCATCCAGGAACTGGTGCAGTACCCTGGAGGCTGATGCCTGTGATATCCCCATCATATCACCAGTTGGTCTCTGGAAGGTACCTGTTGCTAGTATTCTTAGGCCAACACATACCTTGGTTTCCACTGGGATGGGTTCCCCTCTGTTGGTTCTGTGTGTGAGGCGTGGCCTGCACAGCTCAACAATTTGCTGCAGAAGGTCTCTGTCCACTCTGTAGCGCTCTACTATCTCCAGCTCATGTAACCCATGGTAGGTGACCCTGGGCCTGTATACTCTTCTCCTTCTCCTCACTCTGGGTTGTCTGTCAGCATCTGCATTGTCACCACCCTTTGCAATTCGCCTATGCCTGATTATAACAGCTATGGCATCCCCTAGCATTTCTCCTCTGAGTTCAGCTTTTTTCAGTTTTCAATTCTGATAGCTTACTTTCTTGCAGTATCTCTTGTGAGAAACAGCCTGCACTGCTGTTTGCAGTGTTTTAAGTGCTGGGTTGGGCTTCTAGTCTGCCTGTGTAATTGCCTGCTTCCAATTGTTTTCACCAATTAACTCCAGCAGTATCCTCTGGCAGTTTCCCTGTATTTTGGTTGTTTCCTGTTTCCTCTCTGTTTCCTCAAGGGGAGCAATGTGCACACCAGCTTAAGCATGCTCACAGTCACTTAAACGCGCGCACACATCCTTACATGGTGTGAACTTGGCTGATTAATGTTAAAACGCACGCACACTGCCTTACACACGTGCACGCCCGCGCAAACCATTGTAAACGGTTTGCAACACACTCCTACATGTTGAACCTGCCTTACACGCGCGCACACGCGAGCATGCACGTATTTCAAGAAAATTTGAGTGTAGGGATAGTGTGCACCCTCTATTTCTTGACTTTCCTAGTGTTCTGTTGGGACACACCTCTCTCCCTGATGTCTGTCTGTCATCTGTCACGTTACATTGCCCTCCAATCTGATACATTTATTTCTATCATTCCCCCCCGTGATGTCACCTACCTCTGACTCTGTTCCTCCCCCTTCTATAACTCTTACACTACTCAGAAAGTGCTCATTACCTATGTGGCAGTGTGATTCAGTATTGTAACCCTCATTTACATAGGATTGCCTAGTAATGCTTAGTTACATGTCTTACACGGAGCTTCCCCCCTTGACAACCACTAAACGGAGGCCATATTGTTTTTGGTCTGCAAGTCCCTCCATTGACATTCCATGTAATACATAAATCCCACAATTGTGGGCTTATAAGCTTCGGTTTTCAGTTTTAGGTAGCGCACCCCGTTTGCGCGGGTGTGCGCTGCAGTTAAACATCATAATCCCACGGAAAAAAAAAAGTTATTTAAAATATTTTTGCAACACTTTTTCATGCCAATGGCCACATATTTGGCCATTGGCATGCTTAATGAAACATATGCACCCTTTATTTGGAGCTGACATAGCTCCATTTTCATTTTTGCAGAAATGTACTCAGTTGTCAGCTGAGTACATTTCTGCAGCTAACACGTCCGTTACACGGACTGCTTTGGGCTTCTTGGATCGCTCAAATACCTCATTTGCATATATTTCAGCTGCAAATGAGGTATTGAGCATTTCCACGCCCAGTCCGTGTAAGAGACGTGTTAGCTGTCTCTTACACGGAGGTTTGGGCTGTTCCTGAATCGGGAGGCTTACACGGAGGCTTACACTACTCTTAAACTCCGTGTAAGCCTTCCTGAATCCTGCCCATAGCTTTCATTTGAGCAAAAGCCAAGCGCATTTAAAAGTGTTGTTGTGTATGTATGTATATGTGTATGTATGTATATATATATATATATATATATATATATATATATATATATATATATATATATATATATATATATATATATATATATATATATATATATATATATATATATATATATATATATATATATATATATATATATATATATATATATACATATACATATATATATATATATATATATATATATATATATATATATATATATATATATATATATATATAATATGTGTGTGTGTATTCTTATTGTAAGAAGCTAAGCTAATTAACTGGTTATAATTAATGATTTTATATAGACCCATATAATTTTGCAGGCTACCTGTCAATCAGGCTTGATAACTATAATATGTTTCAATTCAAATTAATTGTTATTACAATATCCTGTACAAGATTATGATTAGAGTTGCAACATAAAAAGGAGCAGACTTTATTAGGAAGACTGATGTCAAGAGAAATTAATGAATGATGTGAAAATGACTAAGAATTACTATTAAAGTCTAAATAATAATTGTCTACCCTAGACCAAGTATTATGTGAGGCAGCATATAAACTGTTATAAGCATACCTTACAAGAATCTATTAGATCATGTGCAAACATTAAGTCTTTGAGCAGAGGTAAGTTTGTATTCCTTAGTGACCCTCCTGGGCCCAGATGATCGAATGTAAGGTTCTAATTCCAACCTAGGATAAACCACTGGTTCTTATAATCTCCCAAAAGATCTGAGATCAGAAAGAAAAATAATTACTTATCTTGACGAGGTTTATATACAAAAGTCATGGACAGGGGGTTTGTAATAACTGAGTGAAAACATTCCATTTAAATAAGTCTCCTTATTGATTGTTTAAGGGACCACCATAATTTTAATAATTTTGGTTACTTTACAGTAATCTGTCATAAAAAGGTTCAACAATGAGTACTTTTTTTTGCAATGTTTGTCCCTGCTGCCTCCCAGTCATCAGTCCCCTCTGAAGAATTAACACATTCTCCCATTCATTCCATCAGTGAGGGTGAGAATCATGTGAGAGAGGCTATTATTAAGGCAGCCATCAAGGACAGATTGAGGGTTTTTTCTCTGTGTGGCCCTGTGTCCATAGGGACATGCAATAGGCTGACTTTACTGATCATCCCTTTACTTCTGCAATTGACGCTGTCAGCACAAAGTCTTTCTCACCAACCCTGAGGTATGAAAGGTTGTTCCACTGCTTCTACCAGAGAAATTCCACCTCAGTGTGCTCCCTTAATATCCACACTCATTTCCTCCCACAGGACAGATGAGCAGACCACCCCCTTCACTCTTGTCCTTCCCAGCATGGATATTCCTGTCCCAGGACCACTAATCAAACTATGGTTGCACAGGTAACAGTCACGGATCCATTTCTCTGAACCACAGAGCCACTGAAACCCATTCCTTTTATTGATTCTAACTGTGAGCATGTTATGCGACTTCCTTATAAACAGCAAATGTTGGTGTTCTTACTATAACATACATGTCAAAATTTTTCCTTTGTAAATATATATTTAATGTTATAACTACTAAGAAATTAATGATAATTATATATATCATGCTGTAGATGTATACAGTGAGGTGAAAATTACAAGAACAGACATGTGACATGCATAGGCTCAAATGGGGGTGTTCCTTGTGTTCAGTGTGGGTGGGGCTTAAGGGGCGCCAGAGCAGTACTTCGCCTAGGGCGCCATTTCAGCTAAGGCCGGCCCTGCACACATGTCATCGGAGCTGGTTTTAGAATGGGTGCAGTAGGGAGCAGAGACCATTATCAGATTTATCCTAACAGGGTCATATCACCCTGTACAGGTTAAAGAGCATAATCAGAAAATTAATACATTTTTCATCCTCATTTTCCTCAACCAGCTACAGCTTTTGGGGGGCCCCACACAGTTAAGGATGATTAAGAGAGCCCTGTGTTTCCATTTTTAGTCTGTGGGGTATAGGCTCCTAGACTCTTAGAAGATCTAAGTGTCTGAATGTTCTGTCATATACTTTATTCATTACTTTTGAAATATAATTACTTGTTAGCTACATTTTTAACTGATACCCAGAAGAAGAATGTCTGTGTCCTGGCATTACTGGGTGTGTGCACAGATAAAAATCACTGTTATTTTACACACACACACACACACACACACACACACACACACACACACACACACACACACACACACACACACACACCTAGTTTTGTACTTATTTCAACAAATAGCAATACACTGTGCAACACTGGTATTGTCACACCAGATCAGTGACTGCCATTTAGCAGTTGTCAAACAGCAGCAGGGGTAAGTCACTTTTAATTACCTTCCCTGATTTTTCTCATGGCTTTGCTGTATCCTTTGTAAAAATTTTGATTTGCTTGTAAATCATCCAGGATTACAGATAGTCAATAAATCCAGACATCAGAGTTTTATACTTTGTTGACCAAAAAATGAAAGCTGATGAAAAAGGTGTTATACTATTAAATTTTAAATTGAATTAGTGTAATATTTGGAACATGTTCATTATTTTGAGCCTTTATTCTGCTATTATAAGTATTGCAATTAATTCTTCTGAAAATAAGTTGAAAGTTGCAGTAGCTAGTGTTCTGCCAGTGTTTATAAAACTCTCTGAAAAAAGAAAACCATCCCTGAAGATCAGAAGCATCAGCTTTTTGCATGGAGAACAGTCACTCTGGGCTGCTGATCTCTCTAGTGCTTACCTTGCTTATGTTCATTATTAGCTTTATTCTAAGGGGGTCCTATCACAGACCTGTTCAGGTTAAAGAGCATAATCATGAAATTAATAAAATTTTTTTCTCCTCATTTTTCCCCAACCAGCAGCAGCTTTTGTGGGGCCCCCACACACAGTCAAGGGTGATGAAGGGGGCCCCCTTGCAGCCATGGGTATTGCAAGTACCTAAAGTTGGCTATGTTCATTTTTGAGGGCTGAATGTTCACTAGCAGAGTTTAACTAAGCCAGAGGTACCATATCAGTGGTAAAATATTTAATGGAATTGTGAAGCCTGTTGCTTGATAAAACACTGTTACTATAACCAGAGATATCTTTGAATGTTATTAAGTACACAAGACTGTTGTACTAGCTTTTGTTGGTTTGATGATCTGTTGCAAAATATCAGGGTAAAGTAACCTGTTGTGGTTGGGGGCCCCCAGTGACCGCAGGGTTCGTTGGTGCCTAAAGCTGGCTATGGCTGTGATAAAAGCTAAAATGCAGGAAAATGATGAAGAGTAGAACAATTTGAGAAAAGGAAGAAAAAGGTTATTATGGATGGAGGGCAGAATAAAGAGGAATGTGTGCATGGTGGCATAACCAGTGGCAAAGGGGGCAAATTAAGCCTTTCTCCCAGGGTGCCATTTCACCTGAGGCTGTCCCTTGTAATGCTGTGTGCACGTAAACTTTCCAGTCTTTGTAATGTTGACCAGTAGTGACCACCTAAATCAGTATACATCCTTTTACTCTGGCTACTAAGTGACTCAGAAATGTTGGTTCAGAATATGGCAGTTGCTAAGGACAGATTATTTTTATTATTGGATATGTTACTGAAAACCAGCGAGCATGCAGTTACTCACATGGATCCTTGTTTTTAAATTGTTGTTGGAGATGACAGTCAGCCTGGGCATCCATTGCTCATATCCAGAATCACTTAAAATGCTGTTCATTGCTTTCATCTCAAGCTTCACACAAAATTCAAAATTTGTGTAATAAATGATATCACTTATTACATTTTAACTAACATTTCATAATTATCTGTATACCAAGTTAAATGTATAAAAATACTGCCAGCATTTTCATAAAATGTTGCACTATGTGAAGAGAAAACCCATCCCTTATAAGTTTGGATCTTTAATCACTTATTTCAGTTAAAACAATCCTCTTTAGGGGTAATGAGAATTGCTGAGTAGGTGTGAAATGAGATGACAATGTCTCATTCACCTTGATGAGGTGGTTAAAGAGGTGAAAATGTCCCTCATCTGACTTGATGGGACAGTGGAGACAGAGGTACATTTTGCATACCTGAGAGGTTCCCATACTATCAATGTTTCTCATTAAAAAGATTGTAATGTCAATGTATGAGAACTGTTGCAGGAGCTATTACTGGTGGGGTGTGGCTTTGTAGGAAGTATCTGTGGCTCAGTTGATAACACACAACAAAGTGAAAAGTTTGAAGAAAATTTAGTGCGATTTTTATATTATTTGTCATTATTTAAATATTGGGCTGAGTGGGTTTTGTGAAAGACCAAATTATCCTGTTGCGTTATATGCTATGGATAATTGCCATGTTTTGTTCCATGGGTACTGTGCAAGTTTCTGAGGTGATTATTTGAAAGGCATACTCTTTGCAGAAGAAGACTGCGACCACAGCAAATATATACTTAATGGCAGCTGTTTATTACAGGTATGTATAACTTTTTACTGTAGAGTGATTGCGAAATGGTGACAAATCACTGTTTTTAGCTCCTGTACAGTGAGTATACATTGAGGAAGCATATGTGTGTGTGTGTGTGTGTGTGTTTGTATTTATATATGTGTGTGTGTATAGTTTATTTTTGTTGCAGTATGTTATGTCTAAAGAATGTAGTCCTTTGTAGTATTAGGTTTGTTTGTTTATCTTATAAGTTCGCAATTTTAGCTGCAGTGTCAGTAGTACATAGATTTTTTTTACCTTTTTGTCTTATTTTTAATTTGGTTCTTTCTTTAATGATTAAATATGTTACAGTGTCACTGTTTGCTGAGAAATGGGAGTTAGATTTTTAGCAATTATCCTCTACAGTGGGGCACTAAAAGGTAGCTGGTTGTGTCACAGAAGAACTCTTGGGGGGGGGGGGTCAGCAGTTATCAAAGGCATTATTTTCATAACACCAAGCTAACCTGGAGTTAGACATTCAGCCTAAACACTGGGGGACTGAAAAATGTGTGTTGTTTTCATTTATTTGCGCTGTTGTTAATGCATTATTGTGGGCATAAAGTCCTGAATATGTCTGATGATGCAGGGGGTTTTCATTTTGTTACCCTGTTGTGTAGTGTCTTGTCATCTCACACAATTTCCAAATGCTGCTGTCTTTTTTTTTTCCCTATTACTGTACACTGCTGTGGACTGGGGAGCATGCATTTAGAAGATAAGAGATCAGATCATGGATCGGATGTATTGTTTTTGGTCTGACTACATTCTAGGATCACCATTTTTCTTGGAATCCTCTCTTTGTCATATACGTGTTTTGCTTACCTTCCAGCACAAGTATTTTCTGCTACTCTAAGAACCTATTATTAACCAATGGCAGTGTAGCCCAAGTGATTTAGACAAAAACAGAAGATTTTCAAGCAACATTTAGGCCTTTGCATTTCAGTTAGTTTGTGTGTGTGTGTGTGTGTGTGTGTGTGTGTGTGTGTGTGTGTGTGTGTGTGTGTGTGTGTATACATAACATATTTCTGTGTTGGTGATTGGACAATGACTGATGTTCTTGTGTGTATTTGGAAGGCAGTTGCA
>NW_025053250.1:0-10264 GCF_019279795.1 Protopterus annectens | reverse complement strand
GTTACAAGTGGTTTCCCACAAGGCTCAGTCCTGGGACCTCTCTTGTTCGGCATATATTTCTCGGAGGTACAGGCTAACACGGAAGGACTGTGGCTGACCAAGTTCGCAGATGACTGAAAACTGGGTGCCATAATCATCTCTCCAGCCGGCACAAGCATCCTCCAAAAGGGCCTCATAGAAACAGACAACTGGTGCCAGAGGCATGGCCTCAAGCTAAATGCCAAAAAGTATATAGTCATCCCCTTTGGCAAAAATAAAGTGCCCACAAATTACCACATAGGTGGTAATCCATTAAGTACAGAAGAAGTAATTAGGGACCTGGGGACCCAAATTGATAGCAATCTCTCATTTGACAACCATGTGGCCAAAGTGGTTAGAAAAACATTTTATATAGCCCACCTAATCATGAAGGGATTCACATCTAGATCAGGGGACGTCATCGTGCCTCTTTACTCATCCCTCATCAGGCCCATAATTGAGTACAATGCCCCTTTTGGGATGTACCTTACCAGACACCTGCAGCAACTGGAAAGACCCCAAAAGTACCTCACCAAGAGGATCAAAGGGCTCAAACAGATGCCATATGCTGCCCGGTTAAAGAAACTCCAGCTCTACTCAGTGGCATACCGCTTGTTCAGAGGCAATCTGTGCCTGACGTATAAAGCCATGTCCAACCCGGAATTAATGGACATGCTACACCTCAGAAAATCCAAATCCCATCGAGCTACGCGCTCGAGAGACTTGAACCTCAGCACAGAAATAAATAGGACATGCTGGAGGGACAGATTCATAACCCAGAGACTCCCTTCACTCTGGAATAAAATCCCAGTTCAGGTTAGACAGAGTCCCTCATTGACTCTCTTCAAGAGGAATCTTGATGAGTGGATGGGAGATCGTAGGTTTACCCCGGGTATCACTTCTGTGTCACTGTTAGACAGAGGCACAGTATACTAACCTCGAAAAAGGGCATAGCAAAATAAATTTAAAATGGGTGGCGAAAGCCAAACACATTCTGGCTAGGCTTATAAATGCCCTAGGGCAGATAGCCTAGTATGAACCTATGAACCTATGAACCTATGTACTTTTTTAAAATATTGAAAGGATAATGTGAGGGGATAATGTTAAGAAGGAAGAATAGAGGTAACAGCATACACAAGCTGAAAACTTCATTTATGAAATTTCAGTTTTGATGTCAGTCAGCCATCAAGGAATGCCTTACTAACATGGGTGTTAGCTGTATGTTGTATAGCAGGTCATCATGAGATAGCTGGGGTAGAGAGATGAGAGAAAGCATGATCAATCAATGGTGTTAATGATTTATTGTTCAGACAAAAATTGTGTATCTTTCTGTTTTAAACTTAAATAATGCAAGAGAAGTTTCATGCTATTCAAAACTTGTGGAGTCTGTATCATTTTAGATTCAATGCATAAGAATTTATTTATTAATTTATTTATTTAAGTTTAATGATCAGGGAAGTCCACTGGGCCAAGAAGAGCCCATTTTCATTGGAGGCCAAGGGAGAAAAGCTCCACAATAATTACAAGTTACATTTCACATGTTACAAAAGGACATATTTCATACAGCTAATTAAACATTTACAGACAAGCTCCATGATATTTGCAACTGGCTTGTCACAATGTTACAAAAATGAAAAGACATAATTCAATACAGAAATTTCAACATTTACATAAAGTGAATATTTTTGTTATAAACTCAATTGTAGGGTTAACATTTCAAAATATATAGCTACTAGCCACTAGTAGGTTAGGTTATGCATGGAGGGGGTAATAGCATATTTCAGAGTGTAGAGTATAGTACAATAGATATTAGCCAGAAAATTAGTTTTTAGTAGGGCAGGGATTGTTTTGGGGGAGATGAAGTAATAGTAGAGGTAGCTGGATGAGTCAGTGCAAGGTGGAATGAGGGGGGTTAAGATGGAGCATGGAAACAGCAATCCTATTTGGAAGAAAGATGAGAGAGTAGTTGAGATTTGAAATGTGTATGGTTAGGTAGGTTGCATAGGTGTGTGGGGAGAGAGTTCCACTGTTTAGATAAGGAGTGGGGCAGCAGTAGATGGCCAGGAGGTCATGCAGGTTTGTGGACCTGAAGGAGATTTTGGTTTCTGGATCTGAGTGAGCGGTTGGGAATGTAAGGTTTTAAGGAAGTAGCGAGAGCTGGGCAGTTGGCAGGTTTAAAGATGAGCTTGTGGGCAATGGTGATTTATAGGTAACTGAGGTAGTTGGGTAGTCCAAGCCAGTTGAGGGTGAGGAGGGAGTGACAATGGTGGGATGAGTTTTTTGAATTGGTTGCAAATTTGGAGATCTTGTGGTAGCAGGGTTCAAGTTTGGACTGAAGGCCAAAATGGAAACTGGTGAAAAGAGGGGCACCCTGCAAGAGTTTGATGGGTAGAGAGGCTTAGGATGTGGTTGTGCCTATAGAGGAAACCTAACTTTTGTTGGATTTTCTTGATTGTGGAGTGGATGTGGGTATCAAATTTTAGTTCTTCATCAATAAAGATGCCAAGAAGCTTGGTGTTGGGAATAATTTCAAGGAGGGTGTTGTTTTGGCTCTGTATGGTGAATGTGGATTTGTTAATGGAGTTTTGGTAAGGAAAAAACATTAGTTTGGTTTTATTTGCATTTAGTGTCAGATGGTTAGACTGCATCCAGGTTTCTGTTCTGGAGAAGACTAGTTGTGTTTTTGCTAGGAGCTTGAAGGGGGAGAAGGCTGAACAGATGATTGTTGAGTCATCTGCATATTGGATGATAGAGGAGTCTGGGATGGATTGGTGAAAGTTGTTAATGAATAGGTTGAAGGGAAGAGGGCCAAGAAGAGAACCTTGTGGGACACCTATGGGTGTGGGAAGGAAGGGGGAGGTTGAAGTTTTCCATCGGACAGCTTGTTGGCAGTTGGACAAGTAGCTGGAAAACCAGGTGAAGGTTGTGGGAGAGAGGTGTAAGGTGGAGAGTTGGGATATAAGTAGGGTGTGTGAGATGATGTCAAAAGCCTTTGACAGGTCTAGGAATAGTGTGGATACAAACTTGCCTGAGTTGCGTTTGAGGTTTATGGTTTCAAGAAAGGAAAGAAGGGCAGTCATGGTGCTGTGGCCAGGGCAGAAGCCATGTTGGGTAGGGGAGAGGAGATTGTTTAATGTTAGGTGTGACATAAGTTGTACTTGTATTGTTTTCTCTAGTATTTTAGAAAGAGGGGAAAGGATGGTAATAGGTCTGAAGTTGATGGTATCAGTATTTTTGCCACCTTTGTGGAGGGGGATGATGTAAGCATGGTGCTATACAGAAGGGATGTATGATTCTTGTATGGATCTATTTACAAGAATAATGATAGGATAGGCAATGCTGTCTGCAGATTCTTTGAGGAAGGTGGGTGGAACATTGTTGGGTGCATTGCAACAGGGTTTGAGTTTGAGCAGAAGTCTTTTTATAGTGCTTGTGGGGATGGTCTTGAAGCAAAAGGATGTGGAGGAAGGTTGATGATTGGGGTGGTGGTTAGGGCAGGAGGGGGTGGTGGTGGAGGAGGGGGGTGGAAAGGAGGCTGATAATTTAGCTATGCAGTCTATGAAGAATGAGTTGAACTGCCTGGCTGTTTCAAGGTTGGAGAGGCTGGGGTCTGAGCAGGGATTGTCTTTGTTGCCAGGATGCAGCATGGATGAGATGGAGTCCCAGAATTTTTTGGGACTTGTTGAGTGCAAGGACTGGAGTTTGGAGTAGTGGGCTTTACGGTCTTTAATTATTAGTTTTTATGTGGAGTTTCATAGTTGCTTATATTCTAGGAGGGTATTAGTGTTTTTATGTTTTTGATATTGTTTCCATTTTTTTGTCCCTTTGGTGCAAGGCTAGTTTACTATCTTTTGATAACCATGAGCAGGGATTGGTTTTGATGCATTTGATTTGAGGGGGTGGCTTACTGATTGAGAATGGTTAGGAATAAGTGGTTAAAGTAGGAAACGGCATCATCTAGAGGAAGGGGTTTTAGAGGGGACTAGTCAGTATGGTTTAAGCATTCAGAGAAAATTAGAGGGTTGAAAGAGGAGAGGTTGTGGGTTTGGATGTAGTGGTGTTGTTTATGCAGTGGAGATTGGAGATGGTTTGTGAAGGCTGGTAGGTGATCACTCAGAGGATCAGGTAATGTTCCGGCTTTGGTGATAAGGTTTGGGTGAGTTGTTAGGATCCAGTCAATGATAGTACCAGAGGTACCATCTTTATTTGGTCTGGTTAGAGATTGCATTAGTTGGGAGAAGTTATACAGGTTGATTGTGTGGGACGGGGCTTCAGAATTAATAGTATTCCAGTTGACATTGCTATCACCGAGTATGTAGGTTTCATTTTTTATATTGGAGGAGTTTTTATATTATCACCAGGGGAATATAGAGGGCAGTGACACATATGGACTTGTGGTTGTTTATTTTTAGTAAACCTATTATAATGTCAGTGTTGGCAAAGGTTGGTATTTTATTGGTGTAGGGAGTTATGGTATGGGGGTGGGGTACATTATTGCTACTCCACCTCCTTTTTTGTGGGCTCTGTCACTGCAAATGATTTGGAAACCTGGTGGTAGGATTTTGATATCTTTTATATAGGTTTTCAGACAGGTTTCAGAAATGGCAGTAATGTATGGGTGGCTATGGGAGAGCCAGGCATGGAGGTTAGGGATTTTGTTTTTTAGGCTTTGTGCATTAAGTGTTGTAAGGCGAATGGACTTTGAGTTTGTGGGTTGAGTGGAGGGTTTGGTGAAATTGATGTTAGAGACAGGGCCAGGATTGGGGTGGATGTCACTGGCTAGTAAGAGAGAGATGTGGTGGAGTAGAAGAGTGAGGCAGTGTGTTGGGCAAGGGTAGCTTAGGTTGTATGAGAGTAGTGATTTTCTGCTACCACATTTAAGAGGGGAATACAGGGGAATTGGGTTGGGAGCAGTTTTGGTTTGAAAAAGTAGATTGGGTTAGAGGTAAAGAGTTCATGTGAGATGGATGAGTAGGATGGGAAGTGAGGTTGATGGTAAGATGTAATGGAGTGTGTGAGAGAATTATGACAAGGGTTGGGAAAAATTGTGAGATAGGTAAGAGAAGAGAGAGAAATTAGTAGAGCAAATGGGGTTATAGGGAGAGATGTTATGTAGAGCATTGTAGGAGGGGTGGATGTTTGGGGTGATGCAGCTCTACAGGTGGGTGGGTGGGGTTTGGCTTAGGTGTGTTGTGATTGGAGAGGTGTTGGGTGGGGAGGAGTCAGGGGATGTATATAAGTACAGGTAGTGGGGGCAGGGTAGGGGAGCAGAGTGAGCCCAAAGGGCAAACAGAGTGGGTTACACCTTCCGGGAGGAGCAGCAGTCGCCAAACAGAAAACAATCAGTGAGAAGGTTAGCAACTACAGAAATAGGGCAACCTATCATTTTGGTTTGAATGTTACCTTTCTGCTTGTTTTTATTATTTATGCACCAATGGGGAGCTGCAGTTCACTGAGAAGTAGGAAAATTATGTAGTTATGCCAGGGGTTTTAGAAAGGGACATGCAGTAAGTGCACACTACTGAGGGATGCCCATGGGACAGACAGAAACAGAGTGTAGTCAGACAGAGGTTTTTCGTATTTAAAGATGGCGTCACAGCTCTGTGGAGGAATAAGCATTCCCTCAAGAGGAAGAGGGAGGGAATAGACAGGACTGACCGGGCTGGGAAGGTTACAATAAGATTATGTTAGGAGACCGAGAGAAGGGGGGGGGCTAAGAGCCAGGGCTTGGAGAAAAGAAAACAGGTTTGATAGGACTAGAAAGCTTACACTAGAATTATGTTAGGAGAACAAGAAAAGTGGAGGCTGTGGACCAGGACTTGGAGAAAGCTGTGTGATAAGAAAAACAATCAACCAACCTCCCCATGTCAGTACCTAAAGGTGTCTGTTTATCTGTGTGAATTCAAAAGCAGATTTAGTAGAGCATCAGGGAAGTAGAATATAAAATAAATGTAATGCTTTGGGAAACTGAATATATTTGTTACAACAAATGGGAGAATAAAATATAAGAATAGAAAAGATGTGATATACAAGATAAATGAAATATAAGACTATAAAATAAATGCAAAGCTTTGGAAAAATGTATATATTTGTTACAGTAAATGGGAGGAAAAATGGGGGGGGGGTCCAGTACTGTGCACAGCAGAGGTATCAGTAGGAGTATCACAGAGAGAAGATTATAATAGACCTACACTGTTCATAGTCTGTTGATAAAAGTAGAACTTGCAGTGGCTTTACTGGTTTGTACGGAGTTCTGCTCTCTGTGTTCTTGTATGCAGGCAGTTGCTTAAGTTTCTTAAGGGTTTTTTGGGGGGGATTTTTGAATGTGTTTAAGGGAACTGCTCACAGTTTGTTGATAAAAGTAGAACTTGCAGTGGCTTTTACTGTTTTTTACGGGGTTCCGCTCTTCATGTTCTTGTATGCAGGCAGTTGCTTCAGTTTTTTTTTTTTTTTTTTTTTGGACCTTTGAATGTGTTTAAGGGAACTTCTCAAAGTTTGTTGATAAAAGTAGAACTTGCAGTGGCTTTTATTGGGTTGTACGGGATTCCGCTCTCCATGTTCTTGTATGCAGGCAGTTGCTTCAGTTTTTTTTTTTTTTGGACCTTTGAATGTGTTCAATGGAAGTTGTGCAACACTACTGAGGGATGGCCATGGGACAGACAGAAACAGAATGTAGTCAGGCAGAGGTTTTAGCATTTAATCAGTCATTTTGTTCTTGTGACATGAGTGGCACAATGTAATATCTGTTTCTGACAAACTCCATGCAGGCAGCCAAATGCAACTATAATTACAAACAAAATGTGTTATCTGTACGTAATATAACCCAAGAACAAGAAGAAATACACTTTTAGACATTTATGGAGCTCCTGACATAATTACTTTTCCCTAGAAATACCAAAAAACTTAATTGTATTTTCCTGCCTAAAATCTTTTTTATGTCCACAAAAAATCTACCAAGAATGACTCCATAGTAATATTGATAGCCTCCCAGAGAAGCAGCCAGACAGCTGTGACCAATATCCACTTTTTTGTTATATAATACTAAGCCCAGTGATGCTCTGCTTTATTTCATGAACATTCTGAGAAGTGCTCATCTACAAAGTATTTTGCCATCCCACTTCATACACAAAAACAGGCACTTACGCCTACTGGGCATCCATGGCAACACATAAAAAGTAAGGGTGAAACTCTAGTCCATGATTCCTAGAGGGATGATGGGTAATTGGATGACATGCAATGGAATGTTCTAATCCATTGCATACTTAAAAAATATATTTATCTGTTGAAAAATTAAAGTTTGTTTATCTTGTCATAGTGTTTACAATATGTATTTGACAGTTGTCAGTTTACAGTCATTCATTATACTCAGAAGCGTGCACAGCAGGCAGGACTGATGCACCTTAAAATAAGATATTTATTTTTAAGGTAAGGTTTCATTTACCAAATATGCTTTATTACATCATAAGACAGCTTAGTAAATAAATATTTAATTCTAGGGTGTTGTAGTTAATACTTGCCATCCAGTATTAAGACCACTTTTGTAGTTTCATATGTGGAAGAAGTATTTTTCATACTGTCATAGTAACTGATAGCCCCTGAGATTCAGAAGTACTGTGTCTAGGATCCTGGCTAGTTCTCCTCTGTTTACTGTATAAATGCGATGAGCCGCAATGATCATTCATGCTGAATGCAACTAGGCAGATGTGCACAATGAGCAGCTTATTATGTATCCTGCCTGCACAAAGTATAGTGTGGACACAGGGGAATCTGGACATCAGTAGTGGTCATACTTCATGCACTCACCTTGAAGATGCTCACTGTCATCTCACATGCACTTATGCACTGTTGTGGCAAAAAAAGAAGTTATGGGGCAGCCTTTAAGAGCTGTGAAGCTTGTTTTCTGATGTTTTTCTTGCAACACTAATATATATCCTCAGTAGCTTCAACCCCACAACTTTCTCAAATATCTTCAAACAAATGAACTGGCAAATTCTAAACACCCTTCCTCTTGACAAAGCTATAGACTACTTCAATTCTGTTTTCCTAGACACTCTAAACTCCCTAACACCACTAAGAAATAAAAGGATAAAAACTAATACGGGTCTATATTATATTTTCAAAAGTTTCAAACATCGAACACCATATGGTCGACACCATATGAGCAATGTTTGAAATTTTGAAAATATAATAAAAAAAAATAAATAAATAACTATACTTATCTAAATGCTGTAGGCAGGGGGGCAAGCCCCCCTGCACCCCCAATGTGGGGGGCTGCAACCCCCACACCCCCGCTACTTAAATAGTCCTACTCCAAGATTACACTGCATTGAAGTAAAGGGAAAATATTCCCTATGGCGATTTCCGTGTTATGCGCGTGATGTTTTGACCAATCAGGTTCACTCAATACATGTTCGCCGCTTAAATTTTCGATAACACGATAGGAACCAAATTAATACTGCTCCTTGGCTAACCAAAGACACAAAACAAATTGTGTATGAAAGGGACAAATTATGGAAGCTTTACCAAAACAATAAACTGCCCAGTACCTTGCTCCAATACAAACAACTCCATAACCTTGAAAAACAGCTAATTACTAAGGACATAAAATCCTACTATATTAAGCTCCAGTCCAATAACAGTAAAAACCCCAAACAATTCTGGAAATCCATAAACTCACTTCTCAATCCAGGCTCCAAGAATAAGCCCTGTCCTGACCCAAGTAAATCTGACCTCAAACTAGGCCCTGAATATAACTCATTTTTCATAGAAACTATTTCTGACCTGACCAAGACTTTCCCCAACAGCAGTCCACCTGTCCCTCATTCTCCTCCATCTACCAACCCTAATAACCCCCCCTATGTCCGAGCTCAAACATGTCTCTACTAACTTTATAAAAATACTTCTGTCCAAACTTAAAACTTGCTCTAATGCTCCAGACAACATTCACTCCTCCTCCTTAAAATGTGCTTCTGATGGTATAGCTCTCCCAATCAGTATCATTATTAACAGATCTATAAAGGAATCATACATCCCCAAACTCTGGTGCTCAGCTTATATTCTTCCTCTTCACAAAGAATGCAAAAACACCAGCATCTCAAACTTCCGCCCTATTGCTCTGCTGTCACCAATCTCCAGAATCATAGAAAAGTGCATTCACCTCCAACTTATGCCTTTCCTGACCCAAAACAATCTTCTTACACCTTCCCAGCATATCTTCCACCAAGGCCATAGCACTATAATCGCTTTACTCTCTTTCTTAGAAACTGTCAATCAAGCCAGAGATTCAGGACACTTGGTTTCTACTGTTTTGCTTGATCTGTCTAAAGCATTCGATGCTATTACCCACAAACACATTCTCCATCATCTCTCAAACCTCCATATCTCACCAAACACTTTATCCTGGTTCTCTAGTTACCTGTCAGACAGATCTCAGGCAGTCAAATGGAAGAACTCTACCTCTTTCTTCTTACCTACCCCAACCGGTGTACCACAGGGATCCATCCTTGGGCAGTTAAATGGAAGAACTCAACCTCTTCCTTCTTACCTACCCCAGTCGGTGTACCACAGGGATCCATCCTTGGGCAGTTAAATGGAAGAACTCCACATCTTCCTTCTTACCTACCCCAACTGGTGTACCACAAGGATCCATCCTTGGGCAGTTAAATGGAAGAACTCCACCTCTTCCTTCTTACCTACCCCAATCAGTGTACCACAGGGATCCATCCTTGGGCAGTTAAATGGAAGAAGTCCACCTCTTCCTTCTTACCTACCCCAACCAGTGTACCACAAGGATCCATCCTTGGGTAGTTAAATGGAAGAACTCCACCTCTTCCTTCTTACCTACCCCAATGGGTGTACTAAAGGGATCCATCCTCGGGCAGTTAATTGGAAGAACACCACCTCTTCCTTCTTACCTACCCCAACTGGTGTACCACAGGGATCCATTCTTGGGCAGTTAAATAGAAGGACTCCACCTCTTCCTTCTTTCCTACCCTAACCAGTGTACCACGGGGATCCATCCTTAGGCAGTTAAATGGAAGAACTCCACAGTTAGATCATATTCTGAGTCTAGTATTCACTCTACTTAATACAGAGAGAAGATTTGAGAAGGCCAGCCCACTTAAATTCTTCCTTCCTCTCTTCTTGCACTTAAAAAAATGTTTGCACTTCATTCATTTGCTTTTACTGTATTTGTGTTTCCTCCTACCTTATTTTGCTTTTCTTAAAGGTACTCAATTTTGGAATA
>NW_025053249.1:0-10206 GCF_019279795.1 Protopterus annectens | reverse complement strand
ACACACACACACACACATATATATATATATATATATATATATGTATATATATATATATATATATATATGTCCAGAGATAGAGTATATATATATATATATATATATATATATATATATATACATATATAAATGATGCACTATACAGATGTGTATAAATGCATATATATGAATATATATGTGTATGTACATGTAGACATATATCGACATATGTATATGTATAGATATATATATATATATATATATATATATATATATATATATATATATATATATGTATATATATATATATATCCATATTCTTGTCATGCGTAAACATTACTGTTGTAAATACCATCCCAGATGTATCACACTATAAGTATCTGATATGTGTATATTTAGATGTAACAACATATGTGATGCAACAGTAATATCACTAACAAGTACTACAGCAATTGTTCAGTACTATTCAGTATGTGTACTGACATATATATTGGAAAAACAACAGCTGCCTTCACAGTTGTCATGGCGTAGTGGTTAACTGCTGTGACTTTAATGTACCATGTCCTGTGTTCAAGACCTGCAAGGGTTGTTGCTGGGAAGAACAAGGACTGCTGAATACAGAGTGGTTAAGGCACTTCTGAGCAGTCTTAAGAGGGTTTGCGTGAAGCGAAGCGGTGATAACATACATTTAAATGTATGTGCACTTACACCATGTAGGCTTCACTTACCAGTACACAAATCTGCCTAGGTTTATATTGCAACAATGCTGACACCTGCTAACCATGGCTCAGCCCTGGTAACCAGTGCTCACATCCCAGTATAACATAGCAGGGTAATGACATCTGTAATAAGTGTATGTAATGTAATGTACAAAATGTGCATCTATGTGCTGTCATTACAATATCTAGGGGTGTGAGTGTCATGTCTGGGACACTCGAGTATATCACACCTGTACATTACTCTCATCCGTGTAAATGTGTTACATACAAGGGTAGTAACCCAGGTTATGTGCTGTCACACTGGCATGTAGTGTATCATGCCGTTACTATTGTTGACAGTGCTTTCCCAAGCAAGGATAGATTGCTAATTGCAGTACTGGCAACAAGCACCCCTGCATGCATAGATGGACTCTGTGGCCTCACTGCCGTGTTCCTTGTGTGTGAGCTGTGTCACAGTACATATCCCCTACTGGATAATGATCTGACATATGGAAAGTAAATGTAGGGTACTATCTGTATAGCACATGACATTGAGGGCTGCCAACATGTAGTAATGGCATACATATTACTATATTACAGCACTGACAAATGTGTACATGTGCATTACTGAGGATATCACTGTCTGTGTGTTAGTATACCCGCAGCTGAAAATCCCATGAGGGCCTTCACACCCACTGCAACACCCATTGCCATAGTTAGATGTGGCTGCTGCTGTACTGGACATTACATGTACACTGTTACACTCCTCTCCCTAGCGGCTACCTGATCCTTGCAGTACCAGCACAACACTGTTGTACAAAGGAGTTGATATGCATGGGATACCCACTGGATTCTGGCAAGTGTGAGTATGTGTGCACATGTGTATATCTGTAGGATACAGCATTCCGAGGCCACATACTTCTATTACAATACGCAGTGCCACACAGTATTACAGATAGTGATGTTGCTGCCCATGGGTGAGGCATGACAATGCATCACCCTATCACCCTACTATGCTTGTGGCATGTGCATTAGCTGCATATGCCGGTAGTACCACTGTTGGGATGGACAATGGGTTGTGTCACAGTCAAGGTCAATGTGGGTTGTGTCACAGTCAAGGTCAATGTGTGATGGTGGGTATGTCAGCATGTTAACATAGGTACCAGTGTGTACAATATCCACAGTGGGGTGTGGATCTGTGTACAATGTCAATATACCATGGTACCCCCGGGTCATGTCCCATGTACCACTATATGGTCACCGCTGTCACCATCAAACATGCAGGTAACTGATGACACAGTCCAGCCCACTTATGCATGTGCTGTGTGCAGTCTACCAGTAACACATTGGACACACTGACAAGTTAGTTAGCTACAACTGATAAGCCCAGGTATCTCGGATGTGCATCTGTGTGTTATGTGTCTGTTAATGTATATAAGATTGTATGTCACACTATGTATTGTCCATATACAACCATTACATCTTCCATTACCATACTGTACATGCCTGGGGATGTTCTGCATGTAGCATGCAACCTGGAACACACCTCATCCTAAACGCTATGTGGTGTGTGCAATGAAAGCCACACACATCAGTAGCACTACATACCTAGGTAGGGGTCTAGTCCCAGTCTTGCCAAGTAAGAGTGTGTGAGTATGTGGAGTGATCTACATCAGGTTGGTGATCATACATGTCCCAGGGGGTCACCTGTCCATGTGGCACAGGCAGTAACTGTTATACAGACCTGTGACATGTGTTCAACTGTACCCAGGATATGTCACAGCCATGGTGTCACCACAGTGCCATACCCTTTATGGAATATGTCTGCAGACCATCCTCCTGATTACACATGTACACGTACAACACAGTTGGATAACATTATGGAGTACACAATCATTCAGAGTTCCTAACAGCTATAATGCATCATGGCTGGACAGCTACACTACCTGACATGTAAGCATTAAACATTACTGCTAACAACATGTTACACAGCAGTACAGTGGTACACTGTAGTACAGCCACTGTGTGCATCAGAACCATATTAGCATGTCCCTGCATCAATGTTATGCATGACAGGGATGTGGCACAGGTATCATCTTATGCACAGGGTGTGTTGTTGGTTTGCCAGAGACCGAGGGTGAGCCATACGTTTACACCATGTGTGTGGGTGAGGGGTGTAATGTGATGGTATGGGTGTGGTGATGTGGTGTGTGTATGTATGGGCCTGCTCTAGGTGAGTTTATATAGTGTGTGGGTATGCATGCACACAGTTCTGCCATGTGGCTGCCCTATGCAGGTGTTTCTTGGACAGCTGCATATCATACCTGGCAGGGTGTGCAGTTCACCTTATCCAGTAATGGACATGTGGACTGTGCCTACCAGGGCTTCCCTGGGCACGTCCAGGTACAGGCCTTGATGTGCTACTCTCCCCTGATGATTACATATGTCTGCTTGAACCAGGTCCCTCCTGGGATTAGCCAGGGCCATGTGCACGTGGCCTGCTGTGGTGTCGTGTGGACAGTACCTCCTCTGTAGTGCTGGGGCTGGCACTGCCACTACAGGATCGGCTTAGGGTCCCTGCACTTCCAAGTCAACCACCAGCTGTTGGTGTTCCTGGCCTACGTCCACACAGCCAGCCCCCACTCCCATCACATGTTCTAGCACAGACAATCCATGGTCAATGAGGCCCACAATCTCACCCAACCATCTATCCATGACCTCAGTATAATTACAGATGGCACCTGCAAGTTAATGGAAGTTGTCATTCACAGATGAGAGAGCAGTCTCAGGACCTGTCTGGTGTACAGTTTCATACGTGCCTGCGCCCCCATGATAGTCTGAAACATTTGCCTAATTTTACAAGTTGTGGCACTTCTGCAAGGGGCATGATGACCAGCGGCCCTCTCATGAGCACCCCAGGACATCTACTTATGTGGTGCCATGCCAGACATCCAGCTATGCCTGCTATGTCCAGACACAGCAGTCATAGATACCACACTCTCCTGTGCACTGCCACCAACTGCCAGCTGTCCCTCTGCTATGGCCACTGGTGATGGGGTATGTATAGGCACTGTGACTGTTTGCGGGGAAGGGGTGGATAACAGGGGGATGTAAACGATGGTTCAGTTTTGGCCTCTGACAACCCCGTCTGTGCTTCAACAGTCTTATCATCATTTGCAGTGTCTGTATGGACACCAACATCAGATTGCATGCATGAGGGACCCTGACCCACCTCACCACCTGTGAGGGGAAAACAAGAAATGCACTTTAAGACCTGTACGGCATTGCATAACAGTATACACACACACACACACACACACACACACACACACACACACACACACACAAGCACACACGCACACACACACACACACACACACACACACACACACGCACACACGCACACACGCACACACACAGATCCTGAGATTCCAGCATAATACCTACCTGTCCCTGAGTTTACAGACAGTCCCAAATTTATTCATGTAAGTTCCCCATCCTGCATCACACATGATAACATGCACTCATTAATACCACTCATTAGACAAGTGATCAAAACACAAGACCTGTTACTCCATTATCACCTTGACTTGAGTGGAGTATGTTTTACAAGGCCTCACTGCTGTCATCCAGTGTTCACCCTGGGTATGTCGGGACATTGTGAGCATGGCCCCCATATGTTAGGGGCTACTACGTTCACTCCATGATGTCACGCACTGTGTTGTCATACATAACTATTGCTCAGTATATGCCAGATCTGCCACTCAATCAACTTATCATGTGGACAACAGTAATATGTGGATACACTCCCTGGTGTTGTCTAGTAATTCCCCAATGCATCTTTTTTGCTGCAAATGTGGGTAGTAGTCCATCTTTCTGCTGATTGCAATTTTAAGAGTATACCTGGTGTCTAGTTTCCCACCAAATGCATGTTCTATGTTACAGACCTTATTATACTATCAGCTGTCCTGTGATTACATATCAGACATGTATCACTGGTGTCCCATGTGTCAGTCTATGTCCATGTACTGCATGATTCCACAGGGAAATACTTACATATGAACAAGCCTACAATCACTCATGTGCATACATGGACACCCACACAAACACACACACACATGCACACACATCCTACATGCATCAACCCACCACCACTCCACCAGATTGCACTTACAGACAAAATAACCCCCCCACACACACACAGCTATAGGTGAGGTTGCAGAAAGATAGTACACTCAGACCTCTCATTACTCATCTGTGAACATGCATAACATATGGTACTCAACAACATGCAGTGCAGCTATACTCAATCCATGCTAGAAACAGTATACAAGTGTGTGATGCATGGGCTGTGTTAGTAGGTGATGCCACTTCCCCTGGAAAATACTGCACACATGTACACAGTATTGCTGTGCACCTGTTCTGCACTCTGCCATGTACTGTGCACCATACCTCACAGGTGTACACACCATTGCTGAATGTTTATTAATGTGTCAGTTATGTCTGTTCTAATGCTCACAGCCCCTATGTGTTTTTCCGACACATACCTGGGATGATATGTGGATAGATGTAATTTGTGAATGCCTGATGTCTGATTTACAGATCTCAACATCAGTGAAGCATGTGTGACCAATATGATACTATTACATTCACACCGTCAAAACATACCATGGCTATGGGGAGTGTATGTACCCTTATTGATATGACGCACTCTTCCTTGATATGCCATGGGACCACATCACTACATATGTTAACATTACATGAGACTGATATGTGACATATGTCCTTTACATTCACATGCTGTGTCTAACAAATGTGTCAGGTGCGCAGATGCTTGCCGTGATGCATACATTTCGTGGGTGCATTTGCGTGCACGCCCTTACCATGATGTTTTGTTGTACCTATTGTTATGTGTACTACAGCAGTCACTATTCCTGGTGGGGTATACTAACATGGCCCATCTGCATTTGCCAGTATATGGTCAGTTTGCCCTACACATGTGCCCCAACTCTGTATGATTGCAAGGTCAACTCATGTGCACATCCCTTGGAGTTCACATACTGCTGTCACTATTGCTGTGGAGTCAAGGTTATATCTGCCACAGTTTCTGAACCTGACTATGTGAAGATACAGCCATTGGTAACATCCTTAGGATCCCTGCTGCAGTGCACTGTTGTGTCATGATTACACCCCCTCCCCACCTTCTGCCTTTTTCCAGGTGCTTGTCAACTATGGCCTACAAATGTGTGTTAGTTTGCAATGTCCCAAGCACTGAACACCACATGTAACATCCTAGACACAGTTAATGAATGGCAAACATACAGATGTACACTGGCACCAATACAGTGCAGATTGGGATGGAGGGCCTGAGGTGGGGTGAGGTAGTGGTTGTGCAGCACCTGTATTTTACATGCTACTGTCTGTAGGTTTCTAATGTGGTCATGGTACACCAGTACACATTGCAATGCATAACTGTTGGGAACCTCTTCTGTTATGCGTACACTACCTGTAGAGAGGCCTGGCTGATGTTTGCTGTGATACAACGGTCACATCTGATTAAGCTAACCAACAGGCCACACGCTTGCAGAGTCCAGGCAATTGCTGATATGGGTACTGCATGGCCAGTATTTGCTGGACATTCATGCAACCCCCTCAGTGTTCAACCATGTTACTGGACAGCCCACATGACCAGTTTGCTACATGTGATATCCTTTTCTGGATGGCCATCTGTTTATTTCCTACATCATTCCTGTCCCATACATCCTTGCCACATAAATGACTGTCTGCACTGTTTGCCATGGCATATGCATTGGTGAAGTATGGCTACATGTCCAGTTTATGGGTGCTACCTGTTGGGTATGGGGCCCGTGCCGTGTCATGTAAGATGTGTGTAAGCCACACCTGCCTCTGTTGAAGGTAAGTGTGCACATTTGATGGCCAAATGTCTTGGACAGCAGACCAATACGTGGTGTGACAATGGGGAGGTGTACTTGGTGAAAGGTGCTTTTCCATGACAAATGCATGCAGTCAGTACCTCAACAGCTGCTTCCACTATATTTTATTTGGAGTGTGTGCACACATATCGTTCCAGTGTTTGTGAAGGTATGTATTCCCCATATTTGCTGCCCTAACCTACAGTTCCATGTTACACACTCCTTGCTCATTTTGGGACTACATTGCAGGCTTAAAGGTTTGTGGACCACAGTATTATGATACGCCATAGTGTAGATCTGTAAAAGTTGCCATTGTAATACTGGTATATACACTGCTGCAGGACTGTATATGGGCGATGTTTCACACATGTCCCTACTGTAGGCCATGTGTCCCACCATTATGTTCATCCCTGTGCACACATTTTGTAATGACAGGATATAAGTTATAATGCAGGTGTCTGACATTCCCTTCATATACGCTATCATGGTCACCACTGTGATGCAGTGCAGTTAACAGCAGCAATATGTGAGCATGTACGGCACCTGTTATTGGTAGGTGCGTTAGATGTATACATGGAATATACCATAGCCATTACATGACTGGTGTATTGGCAAGCATGAACATAAACTATACTCACCAGCTACAGGCTGCTGCCTTGGCGGTATACCAGAGGGACCTACATAAGTGTGTGAGAGATGAGATGTCAGTAGCCACAGCTGTGGCATTGCAACAGAGCGGGTGCACCATTACAGTACATCTACAGTACAAGTCTACAATATTACAGTTTATGCACATTTGTTTATTACTACTACACAGCAAAAGGCTGTGTATATGACATCTCACATATGCATGATCTACCTGTACAGATGCATAGCAACAGTGGTCTACTGATCTGCCCTGTGGCCTTACCTGCACGCTCCTCAGCCGGTGTGTGGGTAGCACCCACCTCCACTATGATCTCAGCCAGATGTTGCATGTATGGGTGGACAGGTGCCATGAGACTGGCATGAAGCTCCTCCATGCATGCCAGGTGGGGGGATGTTTGGCATGACCTACCCCCTATTGCAAGGAGATCCCCCAGACTGCAGCAGCACTCCCACAGGCATTATGAAGCAGGACACTGCAGTGATGCTGGACCTGCTCATAACTGCGGTTATGCAGGCCGACATCATTGACCCTGTGGACTAGATAATTCCACAGGGTGGTCCTCTCCTGCTGCTCATGGACTGCCCTGCTGAACAGAACCAGATAGTCCTGTATATGGTGGTTCAGAATGACCTCATTTTCCGCTACTGAATACCCTGGTAAATGGCCGTGGGACATCTTGCCTGAAAGACATAAAGATGGAAACAGGTCTGAGCAGCTCATGGAGCAAGGTTACCTTAGTTCTTAATACACATCTCTGTCTCCCCCCACCATATCAGCGACAGTAAACTGTTCACACAACTCAGTAGGTATGGCTACAGCTTACCTTCCATTGGGACATATACTGTATTGTACCACGCTTTGTGCTATGTGTTTGTAGCCATGTTCCCTGTGGGGACACTATCATTGCTGGCCTGTTACGGACTATTTCACCTGCATGCCATTTTTGAAAAAGTTTGGCAGGAGCCAAACGAAAGCGCTTATTTTATATTGTCTTTTTTACGTTTGTGGATTTGTTACATTAAACCCTTGTCGAGCACTTATTCAGTTTGACATTTGTCTTGTGGGTTTTGTGCTATCATACTTTCATCGAGCAAGTCTGTTTCTTTTGGTTTCACATGCTCTACTAGCATGTGTCCAAATCACAAAACATCGAACACACATACATGAGAGTGCTTAATATTGAAACGCGCTTCTGTGTATGTGTAATTCAAAAAAATAAATCTATATTTCTGAAAGGAGGCTTCGCCCCCCTGCACCCCCCACATGGGGGGCTGTGCCCCCCAAACCCCCCCCTACTTTAATATTCTCACTCCGAGATTGCACTACAGTGAGGAAAAGGGAATTTTCCCTTACCCACAGTGTAGTCCGATCTACAAAACTGGCACACATACACGGAAGCGCTTTTTGATGTTAAGCACTTTTGTGTATGTGTGTTCAATGTTTTGTCATTCGGACATATGCTAGTCGAGCATGTGTCCGGATCCCATACATATATATATATATATATATATATATATATATATATATATATATAATTTATTTTTTTTTATTTTATTACACCAAGCACAAATGGTATAAATAGCTACACACACATATCCACAGCCTAACTTCCCAGAATAAAAATAAAAAAATACATACATAAACCACCATGGTAAACTCCAAGTATAAATAGGCTATTCAACCAAAGGAAAAAATCCTCTCCAAAGCCAAGAAGAAACAGACAAATCAGTGCAAAAAGAGACTCAACATTCTAAACAAACAAATCAGAGAGCTGTTCAAATCTGCGAAAGCAAACCATGAAGCAAAGATAGCCTCTCAGGTGAAGGATAACCATAAGGCTTTTTTTTAATTATGTCATAACCTCAGGGGAAATGCTCAGCAATGTGTTAAGTTAATCATGAATGGAAAACTCAGCCTGGAACTATAGCAAACTTGCTAGCCAAAAAGTTTAGCTCAAACTTCTCCTCCGGTTACCTTCTGCCACACCCAAAGAAATACCTGAAACCATCCCCTACAAGCCATTACGATGTAACAGGTCCTTACTGTGCATCCTTACTGTGCTTGCTAAAGCCTAAAACACAGCCACCATGCATCCCGACAACATTTCAGGATGCTTATTAAATAGCTTAAAACAGAATTTATCAGGGCCGGTAGAAACCCTCTTGAAGTACAGCATCCAGAGGGGCTTTGCCATAGAGGAATGGAGGACTGAAACAGTCATCCCTCTGCACAAATGGGGGCCATCAACAAACCCAGGGAACTACAGGCCCATAGGCTTGACCAGTCTTATCTGGAAGGTCATGGAGAGAATTGCCATGGGTCTAATTAATAATGATCTATGAACTCTCAAAAAACTGGACCAAACCCGATTTGGCTTTGTCAAAGGGAAATCTTGCCTGCTCAGTCTGGTGGACTTCTTTGAGAAAATCAGCAAGGTCCAAGATGAGGTTAAAACAGTATGTACCACTTGTCTAGACCTGGCCAGAGCTTTTGACACAATCCCCCACTTGGGGATCATAGATAAACATACTGAGTTAGGCATAAACACTTACATAACCCATTGTCAGATGGATTCCCAGTTGGCTCACTGAGAGGACACATGTTGTCCAGATAGGTGAATCCCCTTCTGATAAGAAACGTGTTATTACTGGTGTCCCACAGGGCTCAGTTTTGGAACCCTTCCTTTGTGATATTTACTTCTCTGAAGACCAGTGTTCGGGGTGTCTGGCTCACCAAGTTTGCTGACACATGTATGGTGAGAGCAATCACTGAATCCTCAGACAATGTTGACATCCTACAAAAAGTTGTGTAACTTGACCAGTTACTGAGAAATTGTAAGTTGTTTGCAAAATATTACAAATGTAGTAGTTAATGTGTTTACTGTGACTTACAAAATGGTTGATGTTTTTTGTTAAATGTTTTTTTTCAAAAACTTTTGGCTATCTTT
>NW_025053248.1:0-11297 GCF_019279795.1 Protopterus annectens | reverse complement strand
GCAAAAGGGTAAACTGTGGTCAGGGCCTAGGCAAGGAAGACATTACAACTGAGAACGCTTATGAGGTATTTGCTTCCCACAAGTAATGCAATTATTAACTTTTGCTGAAATCGGTAAGGAGCAAGAAAAAGTTTCCCCAACGGGGTACTTGACTTTTAGTTGAAGACTTCGGTTCTGAAACTAGAAAATGAAAATTTCAGGAGTTAGCCGACCGGCACTTGCGAACTGCTTCTGCTTCGGGCACCGCGCGGCAAAAAAGACTGATGTAATGGCGTTGGCTGCATATTTTATACCCCTGACGACCTGACATCATGGAAGAAGGGACAGCAACTGACGCAGGACCCAAGACTTTCTTAATCAGGCCGAATGAGGGCAACCTGCCAGCAGATTACCCAAATGTAATGACTGCAACAGTGAAACATGAAGAACATCCACAAGTACTTCTTGTATTTGGGCCCAATGGGGATATGCAGGTAGGATGTCCAACATGGCCAAAAATACCAGAGGCACTAGAATTGGGGAAAGAGTCTTAAGTGCGAGCATGCAGAAGGTGGGTACTTTAAGAAAAAGTTTGAGGTGAGAGAGCTCCTGGATGGGTTCTCCATGGGCCATCCTTTCTTGAGAAGGGGAAAAGTCTGGAGTAAAAGCTCCTTCTCTTTTCTAACACGGGGATTAGTTGGATAGTCCCTTGAGAGAGGAGGTGGTCTATGACTGGATGGAATAGGGGCAGCTGGTCCTCTGGTGGCTGTGGGATGCCTCTTAAAAGTGGAAGAATGGCCCAAGTCATGAACTAACCTTTTTCTATGATTGACAAGACCTACTTGTCCAAGGTAATGCTTTCCAGAAAGGGAGACAGTGAGTCTCTCTGGGAAAGGGGTATAGGATTCTAGAGGGGTGAAGGAAGAGGAGGCAGGTAGTCACAGACTACCTGCCTTGCCCAGAACCAGAGGTTTTTAGGTTGGGGTCTGGGTAGGCCTGGAAAGTGGCTGCTGCTTTCTGCAACTTGTTTTGCGCCTAGCAGGAGGAGGAGGAGCAGAATGTTTTTTGAATGAATTAGGTCTTAGTACGATAATGTCTGTGGAATTTATGAATTGGTGACACAAACAAATGTTTCAAGTCCTGTACTTCTTTCTGTGGAAGGGTTTTGAAAAGTTCTGCCACTTGGGCACCAAATGAGGAAGTATTGTTCGGGGGGGGCATCTAGAAGTTAAGCCCTGATGATGTCAAGTAGGGGTTGCAGCCTCAACCACGAGGAGTACCTTCCAAACAGAGGCAGAGGCTGCAGATCTGGCAGAGGCCTCTGCAGCATCATAACTGCAGTTGATTGAATGTCTTGTCGCTTGTGAAGACAAGGAGATCAGGTTAGAGATTAGTGACTTTGTGGCCGAATAAGGGAGATCATCCAAGAGCTTTGAAGCCGGAGTCAAAAGGGCCAGGGAGTACTTAGACATGTGTCTGGTAGTTGATGGCCCTGAATGTCAAAGTGGCAGAGGAGTACACCTTCTTGCCAATTCTCTCCATAGTTTCGCTGCTCTTATCAGAAGGGAGGACAGAGGTAGAGGGTAGTAATCTGGAAGGGTTTGTCTGCAGAGACAGAAATGGTACCAGGATCTGTAGCTGGGAATTTTATAGAAATTTTGCCCATTCTGGCACTTTATAAAATCTGTCATGCCTTCTAGGAGCAAGGGATTGGGATTCAGGATTTTTAGAAGCTGCAGAAAAGGTGTCTAAGAAAGCTGGAAGGACCGGTGGAATGGCAGAAGATGAAGGGGTATACATTTGTAGGAGTTCATAATACCTCTTTTGGACTTCAAACATTTCCATGGAATCCCATTGTAAAAACTCTCATCTGCTGGACTATTTCTCCAAAGGTAAGGTCCTCTCCAGGGGAATTCCCCTCAGCAGTATTCTCCCTCTGGGGAGGCATATCCTAGAGGGGAAGGCATTTGTGAAGCATCAGACACAATCCTCTGAAGAGGAATCTAGAGTCTTTGGCCTCTATTGTAAGAGGCTCTAACAGGAGGGGCAGCTGGAGGAGAAGCAACCATGGAAGGCCTAAGGGCATACGTCTCAACTGTACAGATTTTCACAGAATGTCCAGATTTTTTCCTCTTTTTTCTCAGTTTCTTATAAAAATGAGTGTTTTTTTTTTTTTTTGTCAAATCACTGGAAGATCGTCGAGGGTTGAAATCAGAAAATAGACAGGCATTTCAGTTTCAGACTTTATACCCCTTAAGAAAATTCATGCTGCTGCAAAACCTGTTATTCTATCCACTTTTTAAGTCTGTAAGAGCAATATTTAAAATTGTGCCTATTTTTGGCCCTTTGTCCAGATGTCTTGCTTTAAGAGGTTTAGAGGTATTCCTAAAAGCCATAAAAGCATTGAACAAACAGAGAAAGCTTGCCAATCTGGCAAGCTCTCATGAGGTGAAGTCACATGTTTGGTTTTCCGTTTCTTTTTTAAAGCATAAACAGCTAAGGATGGCCTACGTTCAGGAGCCTCATTAATGGTGGAAGGACCAGTCTGGATGTCTGCCGCAAGCAGAGGTTCACCCTAGTCGTTGGTATTGGATGTCTGCGTTACCTCAATGGACGTGCTTTCAGACCTTGGTTTTGTGGCCTCCGGAACGGTACCTGCTATACCAGAGTCAGCTGGATCAGTACATTCCCCCAGGCGTACCTCAGCCACAGGGGGAATGCTGGGTGGAAGAGGTGCAGCATTAGGCTCAGGTCTGGTAACTTTGGCCTTTTTTAGTGGCTCGGCAGTATGGCCGGATGGCCTTTCCCTTGCAAGAGTAAGATGTTTGAGGCACTGGTTCTCTTGATAGATATGAAGAGTGTGCAGACGGCTGTGAAGAATCTTTGGGACAAAGGCCTAACAAATCTCGCAGCCCTTATGGTTATGGTTGGACCCTAGGCAGAACAGACACGGGTCTGGGACATCCTTATGAAGGATCTGATGCCCACATCTACACTTCCTTTTCTGGATGACATGAACCTGGGCAGGTAGTGACCAAATAAAAGGAAGAAAAAGGCCCCAGTGGGGTACTTAACTTTAAATCACATGATCCAAAGGCAAAGATGGGCAGGATGAGCTGATGTTTGACTGGCAGCAGAGAAGTTCTGAGGAAGGTAGGTGCAGACATTGATTTCATGGTCCACGCACCTTAAGGCCAACGTCAGATGTCCCACGTACCTTGCAGTGTCTAAAACTTTTGAATAGGAGCTGGACGTTCGGGTCGCTAGACAGAGGCTAACCTAAAGGTTATGAATACTGCAACATGAAAATAGGACATCCTCATTTTATTGAAGGGTAGACCACTTGACAGGATGCTCCAAGCAAGGCTGAAGCCAATGACTTCTCAGAGTCAGACAAATCTGAAATAATTTTAAAAAGTTGGGGCAAGAGTTTCAAAGTGTACTTAGTCATGTGTGTCTGATAATTGATAGCCCCAATGACAAGGGTGGCAGAAGTGTATACTTTTTTTGCCTAACCTTACATATGTCTGCTGTCATTACCAGAGGGAAGCCCAACCTCTCCATATGTCAGCTGCCTTTGTCAGAGGTAAGCAGGGTGGTGGAGGGAAGCAACCATGAGGGCGTATCAGAAAGCCACTGTGATGACAGAAGGGTCAGCAGAATGGGCTTTGAAAAAGAAACTTACAGTCTCGAGGCACCTTTTAGAATCTGTCCGGTTTCTTAGGTGCTGGATGCTGGAAGTCAGGAGACCTACTGGAAGATGCAAATGCATCCAAAAAAGCAGGCAGGACAGGAGGTACAGCTGAGGGACTAGGTGCAACTACCTGAAGTAATTCATAGCAACGTTTTTGTAGTTCAGACATGTCACAACTGTCCCATTTGAAATGTTCCCTCATCTTACCAAAGGTCTAACTGAAAGTTATTTCCTCCATTAGGGAGTAGGTACCACTAAAGTCATCCTCCAGGGAAGCCTAATCCAGCTGGGAGGGGATCTGAGATGATTAAGTTAGGGACTCATCCCCTGAGGATTCCTCCTCTTTGGAAGGAGCCTCTTCTCTAACCCTCTTCTGAGGGGAGGTAACCCAGGGTGTGATCAGTACTGTAACCCCCGGAGGAAACCCAAGGGACATAACGACATTAAAAACGCCCTGTGTAAAATGTTGCCAATCCTTTTGAGGATCAGTGGAAGGAGACAAATGCTTAGTTTTTTGTTTCTTCTTGGCATGCAGATCAGCAATATGCAAGGTCGGAGGACCAGACGTAGGCCTAGCTTCAATAATATTGGAATCAACTTCCTCTCCAACATTCAAGAGATCCTTCTAGGGCCCTCAGTAAATCACAAGTCTGGGCTCCCCTGGACATCCGCACTGGATGCTTGCGGTACCTCCAAGAACATGCCATCATCCTGATCCTAGGCAACCTCCATTACAAGCTTAGCCTTTGAAGTGGACGTAGAAGCTGAACGTTTCCCCTGGCTAAACTGCCTTGGGAAAAACGTCCGCTGCTGGAGGTGCAGCTGAAGTTTCAGGCCTAGCCTTCTTGGCCTTCTGCTTCACAACAGACTCGGCCTCAGGACCTGAAGATTTATTTTATTTACTTATTTTACATTTGTTAACCAGAAAAGTCAGTCAGCGGAGGCCTGCCGGAGAAATACTCCAGCTGCATGTTCTTGGAATGTAGGAGGAAACAGTACACAGAGGAAACCCACAGGAACACAGGGAGGACATGCAGACTCTGCACAGAAGGCACCCCAGCAGAGAATCAAACCAGAGAATCTCTTGCTGTGAGGTGACCCAGTTCCCTCCAGAGCACTTTTTGCAAGGAGTTTCAAGTGCTGATTCTCTAAATATACACACACACACACACACACACATATATATATATATCATACAGAGAGAGAGAGAGAGAGATATAAAGAGAAGATAACCTACTTCGCAGTGTTTTAGGCACAAAGTCTATAACAGAGGGTAGCCCCAAGGCAAAAAAAAAAAAAAAAAAAAAAAGATACTGCTGGTGATTGTCTATGTGGAATAAGACGTCCACATTTGCAATTGCCTTTCTTGGATAACATTAAACCTAACCACAGTAGTAAAAACAAAAAAGGATTCCCCAACGGGGCAATTACCTGAAACAGAGACAGCAACCACTTCAGCGAGCAGACTGTACATATGGATGAATTGTTCGGACTGGCGGCAAAAAAGTTCGGAGGATGGGGTGTGCATAGGTCACTTTTATGGCCTATGTCTGATGGCCTACATGCGATGCATCACGTACCTTTAAGCAGCAAGTCTTTTGTATATAGGCTGTCTGGTCATTGTGGCAGGCAACTCCCTCATGTAAAGAATACTGAAACAGAGGAATAAGGAGGACATCATATGTTCTTCTATTCTGCAAAAGTTGGGAAAGAAAACTGTTAAGTCAATTTCTTGGTTCAAATTTGTTTCAGAAGCCACTTTTGGAAGAAAGTCTATTTGAAAACAAATTCTATCTTTTATGAAAAGCCAGGAAGGGGGCCTTACCTGAGAGCGCTGGAATTTCTGATACTCATTTGGCGTAAATAATGGCGACCAGAAATAATAGGCAAAGAAACTACATCTGTGGATGCTGCTGGCTCAAAGGGTTTCGTGGTTAAATACTGAAATAAAATGGTGACATCCTAGAGGGAGGAATGGATTACAAAGTGAGGGGGGGGGGGGTCTCAATAAAAAGGTACCTCTTACAAAAGTACTGGAAATTTTGAGGACACATTGGAAGCACTGTTGAACCCTATGTGGAAGTTTGGAATGGAATGTTAAATAACTTTATCCAGCCATGAAAAGTTCTGAAAGAAATGCTAAAACTTTTGGAAGTGGTGCTGAAAAATGGGTCTAGTACATTAGAGGATAACCAGATGGAGAAACACTTCAATTTATTCTTAAGTTTGATTTGTAAAATTTCTGTGTGAAGAAGATACACATTTGCAGAACATCTCGGATTTCCTCGCATTTCTGCTATCCTTTTTTTTTTTACTCAAATTGCTTAAAAAAAAAAAAAAAAGTCAATACTTTAGGTAATGGAATTTATTTATTTAAACACTGAAAAAACAAACAGCCAAACTTCTGGTTTATTCTTATCACAGCTTCTGTTTCTTCTAAAAATTTTAGAAACGTTTTGAGTAGCAATATAAACATGAGGAAACAGAGAAAGGATGGAATATTATTTTATACTACTGTGTATGATCTGCTTTAAACAGCTATGCGTTGCTCATTGTTTACCTGCTTTTAGTTTTCGATTTGTCCACCTCATTAACCTTCAGACTGTTCTGTCCTGTGAAACAGACTCAAAGGATACAAAGCTAACTCTACTACTCTCAATAAATTCAATTACCTGAGGGAAGAACTCATTTTCTCATTTTTGTGCATTAGCTGCCCTTAATGCCACTTCGGCGTTATTTTGCTTATCTGCTCATATATTAGCAGGTTCCTCTTTTCTAAAAGACTATATTCAACACTGTATACTTTTTACTTTTAAAAGCTACAAATAATCTCTAGAAATACAAAAAAAGACTGGTAGCGTTATCCCCTTGAGTAACACAGCATGCACCACTCACTGCTGGTCTAGATGCATGCATAGTAGTTCATATGGTTACCTTTTGTTGCAGCCAGCTGTGGACCAGGGTAACTGCCTTCTGAAAATCAATGGACGTGCTCAAACCAAGTCTTCTTGAATAAATAAAATTCCCAAACAGTTCCACAGAGCCAATGCCTCAGTTAACCAAGCATTCCCACTCCAACTCGCTGCACTCAAAAAGTGAAACATGCACCCCTCAAAATGTATACTCCAACTCCAGAATCAAAAAGTTGACTACTTCACGGAAACTACTCAGCTTGTGTGATTTACTTGTAAACTGGTTGGCTATAACATACAAACACAAACATGTGGATGGCGTCCCCATGACAAAACAAATGAGCACAGACAATATAAATACCACAAATATTTTACCTCTTATGCAAAATTACAATTTGTTTCAAAGTACCTTCATTAAAAAGCTAATTTTGTGACTTGCATCTACCCACCACTGCATGGTCGTCTCTATACTAACTTTCTAAGGTTCCACAGTATTCTGAAGTCCATCTCAAAAAAAAAAAAAAAAAGTCTATCTCCTCTATCAATGCACTCAGTTTTTTTCCTAGAAAGATGAATTAATGATGCATTTTTATTCATATGGTGTTTCTCAACACTGACAAAAAAAAAAAAAAAAAAAAAAAAAAAAAAAAAATGACCCTTACAAGTTAGTGCTAATGTTACAGGCAGATAATAAGTTGGAATTTCTAAAAGGTAACCTTTCAAAAAGTACTATTAACCAGCAGTAAAAAATAAATAATAAACTTCTTTTGAGAAGTTGATCAATATTTTTAAATGCTCATGTTTCCCCTTATTTCTCAGGTTTCTGCTTGCTCTCTCCAGCAATTCCTACAGTTGAAAACACGCACATGTCTGGTAACCCTTTTCACTTGGTAAACTATCTTCTGTACATAGTACTGCGACTCCAATCTGCAAATTCTGAAAGATGACTTGGTAATATTTCCATCACTGGCTTTTTCATTAAGGATGAAGCTTCTTCATATCCTGCATCATAAATAATGCACACAACTCCAGCAAGCAGGAATCTAGATCCACCTCAGAGTCATTTACCTTATTGATCTGTTTGAATACATTTTCCTAAATATTCTCATTTATGTTCCACTAATTACATTTATTCAAGTGTACATTTTTTTAGAATGAAGTAACCTCTGAAATTAGCAATTTATTCTTATTATTTCGAAGTTCTTTAGTTACTTCAATTTTCAAGAAAAGTAACTTCTTAAACAAGAAAATAAAACTGAACCAAATACCACCGGGAACCCACAGGATAAACGCTCCTTCACACACCAAAGTAATAAAAAATCCAAATAACTCCACTAGTTGAAGGGACGACCAAGGCGACATGCACTATAAAATGTATTCAAATAACTGAACTACCGGTAGGATTAAAAAGAATAAAACAATATCACCTATGTGCACCATATTAATAGCACCTCATATCCTATCTAAAAAATATTACTAAATGCATAAATTTCATTTAGGTACCCTCCTTTTCTTAAGTGATGGTTTGATGGAAACACGTTCAATGAGGCGTGGGGACGTTAGTAATCACACGGAGTATAGGGAGAATAATTGGATGATCTTACTTAGAGCTGATAGAGGGAGGGGCCTCAATGAACACAGATAGGTGATATTGTTTTAGTTGAGTGCACTATAAAGTGTTTTGTTATTGTCAGGATTCTACGTTCTGATATGTGCATGATGTTTTATTATATATGATGTATCTTTAAATATGGGCTGTAACATGTTTTTATTACATCTGATTGGACATTTTGAATTATGATTTAGTATTTATAGACCTTATTTTTTGTGTTTTTTAAAGGTCTGATGAAGCAAGTTTGTGAAAGTGCTAACCTCGTTTGAATAAATAGTTTATTCTTTTTAATCTACCAGTAGTTCAGTTACTTGAATACATTTTATAGTGTATGTCGCCTTGGTCGTCCCTTCAACTAGTGGAGTTATTTGGATTTTTTAAGAAAATAAAACTGTCTTCCTAGGAGGATGCTTAGAAATGCAAGTCCCTGGATGCTTAGAAATGCAAGTCCCTCGTACTTCCATGATTTTTTAAAGAATTTTCACTAAAATCACCACACTGTTCGGTTTAGATAAATTCAAACAGGAACACGGCAATGCTGCCAATTTGTTCAAGACACAGCCATCTTAACAAACTCTTCCTGACTTCAGGGAGGAACTTTTAGATCCTGCTACAGCTTGCTATGAAATGGACACAAAAGATGACCATAACCACTCTGCTTATAGGACAACTCTGGAAGTCAAAAATAACCAAGGTGCCCTCCTATGCCTGTGGCAACTAGTTTTGCTAAAAACCCAAGAAAATGAAACAAAGACAGACACAGTGGGGCTCACCATGGTAAACCAACAACTAGATGGGAGACTGTAAATTCACCCCATAGGTGGCACCTATGTCCCTCATGAATAGGGGCAGTTGGTGTTGATTAGTCTCGCTCTGTGAATAATGACCATCTAGCAAAGGTCAATTAGGGAACAATGGTACAACATGGCTAGGGTTGGAAAGCCTTGTCCTAGTGACATTTAGGTAACTTCAGGTACTGGAATGAAGTCATATTACATTGAAAAAGAACTACGCAAACTGGATCCAAACAAAACACAGGGAGGAGACGAAATTAGTAAAACTGACCAGAGAGCACTTCAGCAAGAACTTATAGTACCATTACCTGCATCATTTATTAGGTCATATAAATATGGGGAGACTCAAGATTGGAGACAAACCCAAATTCATACAGACACTGAAGTCTACTACCATGTTCTGGAAAATAATGGAGAAGGTAATATTGGATAAGCTATTGTAAAAATTGGATAGTTTGAGACTTGAAACATTTATCAGCATGCATATGTTGAAAATAGATCTATTACCACCTGTAACATGGTGTTCTACAACAATACAAGTACGAATGAAAAATTGTGCTATGGTGCAATTTATTTAGATCTAACTTCAGAATTTGGCAGGGTCATACATACAACACTAATCAATAAATTAGAACTGCTAGGTATTGATTTATTCTTGGTAAGATGGACAGATGCATGGCTTACAAATAGGACATGGCAAGTATCCTATATGAAGTGGACAAGTTAAATTCTACGTTACAGTCAGGGTGTCCCACAGGGCTCTGTACCAGGCCCTTACATGTTTAGATTGCATCTTTCAGACCTTTGCCATATGAGGTGTTCTACAGTCTGCAAACAAATGACCTGGAATTACATGCGTTACAGATGAGGCATGTCTGCAAAAGAACTTTACTAAACTGACCATTTGGGTACAGCAGAAGAATATGGTGATAAATACATCAAAAGTAAGCATGAGACTTGGGAGAAAAACTGAATGGTGAATATTTAATACAGCACACAGTGATTGTAGGGTCATTTAAGGACCAGGGTATATGAGTACATCCAGCTTTCAGTTTTTATAATCATATCAACCTATCAGTTAATGATAGCTGTAGAATTATAAGCTGTAAAAAAGAATTATCAAGTCTAGGATATAAGAAATTATGAGGTCATCGTTTGTTAATTACACAAGCCCCAAACTTGTGTATGGAAGCCTTATAAAAAGCAAGCATTAGTAAACTAAATCATACATGAATGTAAAAATTTAAGTTAAGAGACTAAAACATCAACTTGTTCAGTGTCTCATATCTAAGCGGTGATCTTATTTGGCTATATAGGGCATTTCGAGACAATAACCTCTGGAAATGTTTGGGGTTATTAAAAAGTAGTAGAGAATCAGACAACCTATGTAGAAGATTCTATATGAATGAGAAGTGTACTAACTTGGCTCTCAGAGATCAGCTGATACATGGAATAGACTACCAAATTACATTAAACCAAGCACTAGTTAAGATATTTTAACAACCTACACACTTATGAGTACTGTTTTGGTACACTGGCAGACTAGAAGGGCATTATTTAAAATGTCCTATGCAGACAGCCTCAAGGCTCTACCCCTGTATTCTGTCACCTACAGGCTTTTGAGGAGAGATCTATGGCTGACATACAGGGCATTGCTAGACCCCACTCTGATGGACCTCCTGTACATCTGCAAAACAAACCGCACTAAAATTACCCATTCTAAAGACTTAAACCTTGCCTGTGATATAAACAGGACCTGCTGGGGAGACACGTATGTATCCAAGAGATTACCCAGTCTCTGGACATGCACATGAAGCAGAGTTCCTCCCTAACTCAATTCAAGAGCAACATGGATAACTGGATTGGGAACAGGAAATTCATCCCTGGTTTGGCACCGATGTCTGTAACAGAACTATACATCTCCCAAGACCTAGCTTGTAAAGGTTTCATCGCCCAAGCACCTGCTTACACATATCAGAACTTGTCAGAGAATTGGGATAAATGAGTCCCTGTGGTCATTAGCCTAGTAAAAACCTATGAATCTATGACCCTATTAATGCCCACACCTGAAATATTTGTTTGTATGTATGAAAGGAGGGACAAGGCCAACTCACTCTGACAGGTGAGACAGAACACATCCATATGAATGGAAGCAAGTTCTTGATGCAACTAAATGTCATCCAAACACATTTCCCTGAACAGCCTTGACTGCCCACAAGGTGTAGGGAGTGGGGATAGACTGGGAAATGGCAGGAAACAGGAAGTGATTTATTCATACTTAGGACTTCTCAGAGGGTCCTGTAACA
>NW_025053247.1:0-10642 GCF_019279795.1 Protopterus annectens | reverse complement strand
ACAGACAACCCTCTCCTAAAAAGCAGCAGAGTACTCTCAACTCAGTGCAAGTACCACACTCACTACAATTCCAGTCTCACATAGACCTACACAGCAAACCAAACACAAACACACAAAAACATACTCGGAGGCTCTAAATAAAAATCTGCCTAAGCAGCAGAGACCTCCAAGGCAGACACCCAAGCAACCGCTACCCCAAAACAAAACACATAGCTCACAAAGCCAGTGTGCCAAACAGTCATCGCCCTTAAGGCTAAACAACACACCTGATACACTTGTAATAGGTGACTCTACCGTCAGGCACACTGACATCCCGCTCACCAGGCTGAACAAGAAGGTCACGGTGAGCTGCCTGTCGGGCGCTAGGATCCACCACACAACACAAGCACTCAGGTCACTCCAAGGCAAGTACAAATATGACTCAGTCATTGTCCATGCTGGTGTGAATGACCTGAGACGTACCTCCCTGGACTACATGAAAAGAGACAGAGGAGCTCTCTGAGCATGTAGCCCAGGACGGTATGACCCTGATCTTGAGTAGCATCTTACCCTCACCAAGAATGATGCCACAATATGAAGACAAGATGATCAATTTCAACAATTGGCTTAAATATTGGTGTCATTCAAAGGGGATCCAATGCCTGTCAGCCTGGGATGACATGCTCGACAAGCCAAGATGCTTTGCTAGGGATGGCTTGCACCTGTCACCCCTGGGCTTTCAGATATTGGCAAAGGCTCTTGCTACCCCCATAGTGCCTTTTTTAGGCAAGGCTCAAAAGACAAACCCACCTCCATAGGTATCACAAGGGATAAGAAACTAAGAGTAATGCTACTCAACGCCAGAAGTCTAAACCTCAAGATGCATGCACTCAAAACTCTCCTTAGCATGGAGAACATCGATAGCTGTGCAGTAACAGAAACCTGGTTCAAGGCTCCCAAGAGCACCCCAGCACTACCAGGTTATACCTCATACCATGCTTTTCGGCCCCAAAACTTGGACCGAACCACAAACAGAAGGGGAGTATCAATATTCGTCAAAGATACCCACACCTCCAGGTTGGTGGCACAGCACGAAGCATCAGAGACTATCCATGTGCAACTAACAGTGGGTAAAACCGCTTTCCAGTTTATAGCCTGCTACAGACAACCCTCCCAAACCCAGGAACCCCACTCGGCCTTCCTGAGAACAATGGAAAATATGAAGGTCTCTCCAAACACCATTATATTGGGTGACTTCAACTACCCAAACATAGACTGGGAGCATTACTCTAGCTCCAACACCCTAGCCCAAAGGTTCCTAGAATTTATAAACTCAAATGCTATGGAACAACTTGTTACCATTCCCACAAGAGGGGAAAACATACTGGACCTGATCATCACCAACATGGGGACTCTATGCTCCAGACCAGAAGTGTATCCCTCACTGGTAAGATCAGACCATAAACTAATCTCACTGGATATTCACATCCCGACTCCACCCCCTGCCCTGAAAACCACAGTGAAAAACTTCTCTAAAGCAAATTTCACACTCCTCAAAACAGAGGTGGAATTCTTCAAAGCCCCCGCGTCTGTGGAAAATACGGGCCAGACCACAGAATCCTTTATAAACGCATTCTATGAACACCTTCAGGAATGCAAGGATCATGCAATCCCATATAAAACCAAGACCCAATCCTCCAAAGGTAGACGTCCTGTCTGGTGGATCCCAGCCATAAACAAACTATACAATAGAAGGAGGAAGCTACTACATGATAGAGCAAAATCCCAAAAAGGGAAGGCATCTCTGATCAGTATTAGCAAAAAACTACAGGCACTCATAAAATCATCTAAGGCCAGCTTCGAGAGAAAAACTGCACAGGACACTAAGGATAATCACAAGTCTTTTTTTAGTTATGTTAGGAACCTGGGTGGAAATTCCCAGATATGCTCAGAATTAGTCCAAAATGACAAAAAATACACCAAACCCACAGACATTGCCAACATCCTAACTGACAGGTTCAGCGCAAATTCCCCCCCCCCTCCCCACCAAAAGGGCAAATATCTATCCCAGCAGAGTGCTGCCCCCCTGACATCTCAGACGCTCAGGTAAGAGCTGCCCTCTCCAAAGCAAAAAACACAGCATCAATGGGACCAGACGGTGTCCTGGGATGCGTCCTACATGAACTCCAAGAAGAGCTAAACCCAAACATAAAACTACTGTTCAATCTCAGCCTTAATACAGGATATGTACCCAAAGAGTGGCGTGCAGCAACAGTGGTACCTCTCCACAAAGGTGGTGCTTCAACGGATCCTGGAAACTACTGCCCCATAAGCCTGACTAGCTTGGTCTGCAAAGCTATGGAAAGGATCATCATGGACCCCATAAATAAAGATATTGGGGACCTACAGACACTGGATCCTACCCAGTTCGGCTTTGTTAAGGGCAGATCCTGCCTCTTAAACCTGGTTGATTTCTTTGAAACAGTCACCAAGGCCATTGACGAGGGGAAAGTGGTCCACACAGCCTACCCGGACCTTGCAAAAGCCTTCGATACAATACCCCACTCGGGCATTATAGATAAGCTCACCAGCTTAAATATAACCCCCTATGTCACTAGATGGGTTGTAAACTGGCTCAAGGACAGAACCCACATGGTTAGAATTGCTGGAGCCATGTCAGACTCCAAACCAGTTACAAGTGGCGTCCCACAAGGCTCAGTCCTGGGACCTCTCTTGTTCGGTATATATTTCTCAGAGGTACAAGCCAACACAGGACGACTGTGGCTGACCAAGTTCGCAGATGACTGCAAACTGGGTGCCATAATAGACTCTCCAGCCGACACAAGCATCCTCCAAAAGGGCCTCATAGAAACAGACAACTGGTGCCAGAGCCATGGCCTCAAGCTAAACGCCAAAAAGTGTATAGTCATCCACTTTGGCAAAAACAAAGTGCCCACAAATTACCACATAGGTGGTAATCCATTAAGTACAGAAGAAGTAATTAGGGACCTAGGGACCCAAGTTGATAGCAATCTCTCATTTGACAACCACGTGGCCAAAGTGGTTAGAAAAACATTTTATATAGCCCACCTAATCATGAAGGGATTCACATCTAGATCAGGGAGGTCATCGTGCCTCTTTACTCATCCCTCATCAGGCCCATAATAGTACAATGCCCGTTTGGGATGTACCTTACCAGACACCTGCAGCAACTGGAAAGACCCCAAAAGTACTCACCAAGAGGATCAAAGGGCTCAAACAGATGCCATATGCTGCCGTTAAGAAACTCCAGCTCTACTCAGTAGCATACCGCCTGCTCAGAGGCGATCTGTGCCTGATGTAAAACCATGTCCAACCGAATTAATGGACATGCTGCACCTCAGAAAATCCAAATCCCATCGAGCTCGCTGAACCTCAGCACTGAAATAAATAGGACATGCTGGAGGGACAGATTCATAACCCAGAGGCTCCCTTCTCTCTGGAATAAAATCCCAGTCCAGGTTAGGCAGAGTCCCTCATTGACTCTCTTCAAGAGGAATCTTGATGAGTGGATGGGAGAGCGTAGGTTTACCCTGGGTATCACTTCTGTGTCACTGTTAGACAGAGGCACAGTATACTAACCTCGAAAAAGGGCATAGCAAAATTTATTTAAAATGGGTGGCGAAAGCCAAACACACTCTGGCTAGGCTTATAAATGCCCTAGGGCAGATAGCCTAGTATGAACCTACGAACCTTGACCATTTGGAACTTTGTCTGTTTGACAAATTTGTTTAAGATACTGAGGTCCAAAATGGGTCTCAGTCCCGTCTTTTTTGGCACTAAAAATAACCTTGAGTAGAACCCGGTTCCTATCTGGTCTGGTGGGACTATTTGGATCACTCTTTTTTGAAGCAGCTTTAGAACCTCTTGAGTTGCGGATTCCCTTTGACCGGGTGGAATGTTGGGAATATGTTTTGGAGATTTAGGTTGAAGATTGAAGGGGATGCGACAACCTCTGGTAATAATCTTCTGCACCCAGGAGTCTGAGGTGATGTTTTGCTAGGTGTGTTGGTGGAGCAAAAAAATATCCCCCAACTGCTGCCAGAGGAAAGCAATCGGGCCGCTCTTATGGAGCACTGGTAGGGCTGCCCAGAGAAAATCTCTGGATCCCGGATTCCACGGATCCCCCTGCCCTGAAAGGGGCATCTTCTGGAAGAGTTACCCCCTCTGCCCCGTGGGGTATACTCACCATGTGCGTCACGGAAAGGACCCACTCCACTGATTTCCAGAGAAGCATCGGCGGGAATTAGAAAAACAGACACCTACAGCAGACGGAGTCTTTCTGTCCTGCTCACACCTGGTTAGCGTGTCTTTCACTTTGGATCAGAAAAGGGAGGAAGGTTCGACTGGAGCGTCACGGAAGGAAGCCTTGAAAGGGTCCAAAAAGTTGCAGAGGTGCATCCAGGTGTGACGTCTCATAATGCCTGCACCCACCAATCTAGCCACTCCTTTGGATGCATGGGGGACCAACCTCATGGACGAGTTAGAGCTGGACTCTAGGGTTCCAAGCTGCGAGGCCACCTTATCTTGGACCTCGTCAGATACAGCACTTGCTAGTGTTCCAGAGAGCTCCACGATGAGCGCGCTCTGGAGCCTAGTGACATGTGCCAAGTTAACTCAATGACCGAATTGTAAAGGTCGAAGAGGCGAACATTCGCTTCTCTAGTTTGTCCAATGCCCAGGACTCCTTGTTCAATGGATGAACAGTGTGGTTCTCCTCGGCAAGCTCTTTCTTTGTTGCCGCCACCACCATTACAGTGTCTACAGGCAAACCTTTAGACCAATGAGGGCTATCTTTGGGGAGACATTAGAATTTACCCGGTCTCCAGGGATAGGCTCAATGGCGTTGGGCTTTTTCCAGGCATGCTGCACTACGAGCTGGATGAGCTTGTAGGCAGGTGGGGTCACCTAGGAGGTAGAGGGCCGGGCACAGAAGGCCTGTAAGAACACGGACTCCTCAGAGGATGAGTTTGTGGACTTCTAAGCTTCTCGCTGTTTCAAAATTTCAAGGATGTCTCTGAAGCAGACACTTTCAGGAAGAGATTTTGGGGACCCTTCCCCTTCATCATAGTCTGTGTCTTCCATGAGAGACTCTTCAGCAGAGTCTATGTGCTTCCTCTTGTACGTTCTCTTCCTCGGAACCTCCTGCGGAGGGGCTGCTGAAGAGGACTTTGGAGAGAGGATGCCCTGTTCAAGGGTATCTTGCGACTCCCGTACCCGGTGCCTGGAGTGGCAGACAGTCAACTGAGGTCCAGGGGGAATGTACATATGGTGATCAGATGCCTGAGGGACCAGCTGAGTGCCTGCAGAGGCCAGTGCCCTATCACCTGGAAAGCAGGCACACCTGAAGAGGGATGGGAGCCCGGAAAGTACAGTTGTGTGCCTACCATAAATGTAGATGTTTGAGTGTATTCACTGTTGCAGTCATTAGTCTTGGGTTATCCTACTGGCAGGCTACCCACAGTCGGCCTGAATTCCAAAGTCCTGGTCCAGCGGCGGTTGCTGTCGCCTCTTGCCTGACGTCAGTGCGCCAGGGGTATAAAAGACGCAGCCGAAGCAATTTTCTTCAGTTTTTCTTGCCCCAGATGTCAGGTGCCCCCAAATGGACAGGCTAAATAGATTATGCCAATAAACATGCATGCACTAAAGTAAACATTTCCTTCATCTACAAGCAAATACACCACATAGGTTGTATAGAATAGAGAAGTACAGATAAGACCCAGCAAATGAAAGGATGGTGGGATAGTATTCTGGACTGCAATTGAAAGAATACACTCAACATCTACATTTATGGTAGATACAATAACTGTACCATGTTCATCGTGGTTTCACTGTTGCAGTCATTACTCCTGGCTGAGAATGGGTGGCTACAATAGGATTAGGAGAGGCTATGAGGCCCTGCAGAACTGCAGTGGCAAAGCCTGCCTGATTTAGAGTAGAGAGGTGTAGTGCTTTGTAAAGTGTGCACTGAACTCCAAGCAGTACTCTAAGATGTTCTTTTTGGCTGGTACTCCTCTGGAGGAAGGCTGCCAAAGTGGCTGCTCTGCAGAATGTGGCCCAATGCCTTTACGACTGATTTACATGCTGTGAGTAGTGCAGAAATGAATGCAATGGCCTAATCCATTTAGAAACAGCCTGTTTGAGATAGCCTTTCCTGTGATCCTGCAGCATATGCCACTAAAAGTTGCTCAGTCTTTCTGAGACCTTTATTTCTGTCCAAGCAGAAGCTGCAGGGCTGCCTGTGTATGTCCAAAGAATGCAGAAGTCTCGCACCCTGTTCTGTGGGTTTGGATAAAAGGTAGGTAAGTGAATGGTTTGGTTAAGGGCCAATGGATACACCCACCTTAGGCATAAACGTAGGGGTCTGGCCCTCAGAGAAACCCTGTCTGGATGGGAAAATGATAAAGTTGCCCGCCACTACAGTGCCTGTAACCCTAGACTCCGACTTGTATGAGGTTACTGCTAGAGCAGAGCTGTTTTCCAGATGTAACTTTATATCAGCTGTTTGGAGGCTGGCTCAAAAGGAGGTGTAGAGTTTTCCAAGACATAATTGAGGTCCCATGCAGGTATTGGCGCTTCCCGGGAGGTCTTATGTTTTTGGCCCTGATGTACTTCATTAACGGGATGAGAAAAGATAGGTGGTTCCATTGTAATGGGCTGAAATGGCAGAGGCATGAATCTTACTCGATGAAAAGGATAGGCCTTTGTCCAGCATCTCAGCTAAGTATTGCAAAATTCGAGGAATATTTGGTACAAACATGTTTATCTTGTTCCTGGTTCCAAAGCACAAATCTTCTTCCATTTTTCTGCATAAGATTTTCTGGGTACTCGGGCCTCCTGGCCTCCCAAGATAACATCCATACTTCAGCTTTTGAAAGAGGAGTATTCTGAATTGCTGTGTGCATTGTCCCATGCTGCCAAATTTAAGGTGCTGAGTTACGTGCAGGATCTGATTGTTTTGTTGGTTTGTGCAAGTGAGAAGCTTGAGTAAATGTCCAGGCTGGGACCTTGAGACAAGTTCTTTAGGACGTACCAGTGCTGGCCCAAAGTACCAGTACTTTTGGCTTCTCTTGTCTGGACTTTTAGGAGTACCTTGGGAGTGAGAGGCAATGGAGGAAAGGCATATTCATTAGGCCTTTTCCAGCTGAAGGATAGCATCCACTTTCCATGCTAGCTTGTGATAAACTTCAGTGCAGAATCTCAAAATTGGTAGCTGTGAGGGGAGGCAAATAGATCTACACTCAGGCATCCCCATTTCCTTTGCTATCATGCTGAAGACTTGTGGATCCAGTTTCCACCAAGTGATACATGAGGTTTGGCTAGTCTGCCTGCCAGAGTATTTATTTTTCCTGGCAGGTAAAACAAAGCCGCAGGTGGAACTTGATAAGTCAATGCTGTGTCCTCTAAAAGTCGTATGGCTTGTCTCGGGGTGCAGAGGAGATATGAATGCGTTCCTTGATTGTTTACATGTACCATATGACTGTAGTATTTTGCCAGTCTTATCAGTAGTTGTCCTGGATGAAGTAGATCCTGAAAGCTGTCAGTATTCTGAACAGCTAGCATCTCTTTTTGATTGATATGAAGATGCATCTGGCTTGCGGGCCATGTGCCCTGAATACATTTTCCTGCCATGTGGGCCCCCCAGGCATAACCTGATGCATCCGTTGTTGGTGTCTGCCTGGCTGTGGGTAAAGTGAATGGCTGTCCCTTATTGTGGTGACAGGCCTGTGCCCACCATCGAAACTCCTGTTGCAGGCAGGGAATGAGGGTAATTAATGTTTCCAGGCTGTGGCAATGTTGAGTCCAAACACTTTTTAGATACCATTGTAGTTTCCTCATATGCAGAATGGCATATGGAATTAGCAGAATGCAGGATGGCATGAAGCCCAAAAGCTTGCAGGATTTTCCTTGCAGATAACTGGGTCTTTGCTGCCAACATTTTGAAGTAAGAAGTCAGTTGCCTTTGTTTTGTCTGGCGTGAGATAAGCCATCTGGGCAGTTGTATTTAAGCTTGCACCCAGGAATATTATCTCTTGAGAGGGTACTAGTTTTGACTTCTTTTTGTTTACTGTGTACCCTAGGCAAATTAGTAATATTTTTACAAACGCCAGATGCTTTAGTAGAATGTCTTTGTTCTCTGCTTGAATAAGGCAGTCGTCCAAGTACGGATATATTTGAATTCCTCTTTGTCTGCAAAATGCAATTACTGGTGCCAGGCATTTTGTGAAGACCCTGGGTGCAGTAGATAAGCCAAAGGGCAGTGCAGAGAATTGGTAGTGCATTGAGCCAGCTATGAATCTGAGGTATGTTCTGCAAGACTGTCTGATTGGGGCATGCAGGTATGCCTCTTTTAGGTCCAAAGTTACGAGCCAAGCCTTCTTGCCCAGCATGGGCAGTAGCCGCTGCAGAGTCAGCATTTTGAATTTTGGAACATCCAGAAATGTGTTTAGTATAGACAGGTCCAGTATTGGTCTCCAGGCTTTGTCCTTTCTGGGCACCAAGAAAAGTCTTGAGTAAAATCCTTGTCCCTGCTCTTGTTGTGGTACTTGTTGAATGGTCCTCATGTCCATGAGGGATAAAATTTGCTTTTTTGCCTCTGCCCATTGATTGTGTGGCAGATCTGGCATACCTTTTGCCCTTGGCAGGGTGTGAAAGTGGAACCTGTAGCCCTGAGACACTATGTTCAAGACCCATTTGTCCTGGGTAATTATGTGCCAATTTGGTGAAAAAAGTGCTAGTTTTCCCCCTAAGGGGGCTGCCAAAAGATAAGTGCTTGGTTCTGGCAGAGGAAAGTCATTGGGACTGTTTCCTGGATGGTTGTGATTGGTCTTCTCCACTTTTGGAGGTTGAAGCACCACATTGTTTTGGCCTGTATGAGCCTTGGGGCTGAGATCTGCCTCTGGGGCATCTGTATCTGCCTCTTTGTGGCCTGTCTGACACTGAAAAGGACCAATTCTTTGTAGGCCAGTTCCTGCTAAATCTGGGTGGCTGTACCAGTAGGAAATCCTTAACTGTCTGCATGGATTTCGCTTTATCTTCCATTTTCTTCAACACCTCTTCTGCCTTAACACCAAACAAAGTACCATGCTGTAATGGAGCATCTGAGAATTTTGCTTTAACATGATCAGGCAGATTCTGTTCCTTTAACCAAGCATCCCTTCTAATGACAGAACCCATAACAGCGGCCCTGCTAGAGGCCTCCAGTGAATCAAAACCACATTGCAAAGTATGCTTTCCCACTTGTTCAGCTGCATGCAATAAATCCTGCATTTCCTTATCAGAATATTCAGAATTTGTCAACATTTTCTGTTTAAGCAGTGACATTAAGTATTGCTGATATTTAAGCATATAAAACTGACAATTTAAAGCCCTTACAGCCAAGGTAGCAGAAGTGTAAACTTTTTCCCCCATCTGTCCAGTGCCCTAGAATCCCTATCAGGGGGGACAGGGTTTTTTGCAGTGGAAGCCTTGACCCCTTTGGGACCCTGAGATATAGTTTCTGGGTCAGCAGTGGGGTTTTTATATAGGAATTTATGAGAATCCGGGACCCTGTAGTATCTGTCTGGCTTAGCAGGTGCAGGGGGTAAAGAGTCAGGAGACAGGCCGGACTCTGAAAATACATCATCTACAAGGTCTAGAACAGGTGGAATAGCCAGAGGTCAGTGATGGGGTAGTAAAAGAAAGTCTCTGATCCTTTTCTTAGATTCTGAGTAATCTTGGCTCTCCCAGTGAAAATGCTCCCTCATGGTATGCAGGGTTTCCCCAAAAGAATAATCCTCAGGAGGAGAGGCTGAAGGAATGGATTCTTCAGCATCAGAATCCTCATAGGGAGGAAAAGAGTATCCCTGTTCAGAAGAGGAATCAGAGGAAATTGAAACCTGATCAGAAGAGTCATATTCTGTCTCTTGCCTAGGGCTCTTATCAGGAGGGGATGGGAACCCCTAATCAAAGTAAGTAGGTCTTTGGCCATTTTAAGCATCTGTTTCTTTAGGCATGGGAGTCTGTCCAGGAGAATGCTGTACTTGTTTCTTTGTCTTTAGAGCTGTTTAAGTCTTTGAAGCAGAAGTTGGCTTGACATATAATTGAGTAGGTCTGAAAACACCCTCAGAAGCCGATGCCTGCTCAGCGGTTCTGGATCCATCTGAGGGAATAGTTTCGGAGAGTCCAATACCTGGAGTATCCAGAGGCCTAGTCGGCTCCACATGGGAGTCGACAGTGGCCTGTGGCTCTGAGGTAACAGGCGTCAGGGGCTGCAAAAGCGCCTCACTGAGAACAGGCGAACCAGCGACTGGCCTAGCGGGGGCCTCATAGTCTGTTTTGGACCTCGGATGCCCGTCCCTTTCCATGCACCTTTTATATACTCCGGTCGTCGGCTGTTCCGGCGGCATTATATAATTAAACCTTCAGGGCCTAGGCAAGATATACAGTAAGAATAAAAATCCTTATGAGGTATTTGCTTCCCACAAGAAATACAATTGTTAACTTTTTCTGACATCGGTCTGGAGCAAGAAAAAAGTTTCCCCAACGGGGTACTTAGCTTTAATGAAGACTTCAGATCTGAAATTCGATTTTGAAAATCTCAGGAGTCGGCCGACCGGCACCCTTGGGCGAAAACTGAAGAATG
>NW_025053246.1:0-10143 GCF_019279795.1 Protopterus annectens | reverse complement strand
GGGGGCACCAACCTTGCCTTTTGTTATAACTAATGAGAGTGCACCAACCTTGCCTTTTGTTATAACTAATGAGAGTGCACCAACCTTGCCTTTTGTTATAACTAATGAGAGTGCACCAACCTTGCCTTTTGTTATAACTAATGAGAGTGCACCAACCTTGCCTTTTGTTATAACTAATGAGAGTGCACCAACCTTGCCTTTTGTTATAACTAATGAGAGTGCACCAACCTTGCCTTTTGTTATAACTAATGAGAGTGCACCAACCTTGCCTTTTGTTATAACTAATGAGAGTGCACCAACCTTGCCTTTTGTTATAACTAATGAGAGTGCACCAACCTTGCCTTTTGTTATAACTAATGAGAGTGCACCAACCTTGCCTTTTGTTATAACTAATGAGAGTGCACCAACCTTGCCTTTTGTTATAACTAATGAGAGTGCACCAACCTTGCCTTTTGTTATAACTAATGAGAGTGCACCAACCTTGCCTTTTGTTATAACTAATGAGAGTGCACCAACCTTGCCTTTTGTTATAACTAATGAGAGTGCACCAACCTTGCCTTTTGTTATAACTAATGAGAGTGCACCAACCTTGCCTTTTGTTATAACTAATGAGAGTGCACCAACCTTGCCTTTTGTTATAACTAATGAGAGTGCACCAACCTTGCCTTTTGTTATAACTAATGAGAGTGCACCAACCTTGCCTTTTGTTATAACTAATGAGAGTGCACCAACCTTGCCTTTTGTTATAACTAATGAGAGTGCACCAACCTTGCCTTTTGTTATAACTAATGAGAGTGCACCAACCTTGCCTTTTGTTATAACTAATGAGAGTGCACCAACCTTGCCTTTTGTTATAACTAATGAGAGTGCACCAACCTTGCCTTTTGTTATAACTAATGAGAGTGCACCAACCTTGCCTTTTGTTATAACTAATGAGAGTGCACCAACCTTGCCTTTTGTTATAACTAATGAGAGTGCACCAACCTTGCCTTTTGTTATAACTAATGAGAGTGCACCAACCTTGCCTTTTGTTATAACTAATGAGAGTGCACCAACCTTGCCTTTTGTTATAACTAATGAGAGTGCACCAACCTTGCCTTTTGTTATAACTAATGAGAGTGCACCAACCTTGCCTTTTGTTATAACTAATGAGAGTGCACCAACCTTGCCTTTTGTTATAACTAATGAGAGTGCACCAACCTTGCCTTTTGTTATAACTAATGAGAGTGCACCAACCTTGCCTTTTGTTATAACTAATGAGAGTGCACCAACCTTGCCTTTTGTTATAACTAATGAGAGTGCACCAACCTTGCCTTTTGTTATAACTAATGAGAGTGCACCAACCTTGCCTTTTGTTATAACTAATGAGAGTGCACCAACCTTGCCTTTTGTTATAACTAATGAGAGTGCACCAACCTTGCCTTTTGTTATAACTAATGAGAGTGCACCAACCTTGCCTTTTGTTATAACTAATGAGAGTGCACCAACCTTGCCTTTTGTTATAACTAATGAGAGTGCACCAACCTTGCCTTTTGTTATAACTAATGAGAGTGCACCAACCTTGCCTTTTGTTATAACTAATGAGAGTGCACCAACCTTGCCTTTTGTTATAACTAATGAGAGTGCACCAACCTTGCCTTTTGTTATAACTAATGAGAGTGCACCAACCTTGCCTTTTGTTATAACTAATGAGAGTGCACCAACCTTGCCTTTTGTTATAACTAATGAGAGTGCACCAACCTTGCCTTTTGTTATAACTAATGAGAGTGCACCAACCTTGCCTTTTGTTATAACTAATGAGAGTGCACCAACCTTGCCTTTTGTTATAACTAATGAGAGTGCACCAACCTTGCCTTTTGTTATAACTAATGAGAGTGCACCAACCTTGCCTTTTGTTATAACTAATGAGAGTGCACCAACCTTGCCTTTTGTTATAACTAATGAGAGTGCACCAACCTTGCCTTTTGTTATAACTAATGAGAGTGCACCAACCTTGCCTTTTGTTATAACTAATGAGAGTGCACCAACCTTGCCTTTTGTTATAACTAATGAGAGTGCACCAACCTTGCCTTTTGTTATAACTAATGAGAGTGCACCAACCTTGCCTTTTGTTATAACTAATGAGAGTGCACCAACCTTGCCTTTTGTTATAACTAATGAGAGTGCACCAACCTTGCCTTTTGTTATAACTAATGAGAGTGCACCAACCTTGCCTTTTGTTATAACTAATGAGAGTGCACCAACCTTGCCTTTTGTTATAACTAATGAGAGTGCACCAACCTTGCCTTTTGTTATAACTAATGAGAGTGCACCAACCTTGCCTTTTGTTATAACTAATGAGAGTGCACCAACCTTGCCTTTTGTTATAACTAATGAGAGTGCACCAACCTTGCCTTTTGTTATAACTAATGAGAGTGCACCAACCTTGCCTTTTGTTATAACTAATGAGAGTGCACCAACCTTGCCTTTTGTTATAACTAATGAGAGTGCACCAACCTTGCCTTTTGTTATAACTAATGAGAGTGCACCAACCTTGCCTTTTGTTATAACTAATGAGAGTGCACCAACCTTGCCTTTTGTTATAACTAATGAGAGTGCACCAACCTTGCCTTTTGTTATAACTAATGAGAGTGCACCAACCTTGCCTTTTGTTATAACTAATGAGAGTGCACCAACCTTGCCTTTTGTTATAACTAATGAGAGTGCACCAACCTTGCCTTTTGTTATAACTAATGAGAGTGCACCAACCTTGCCTTTTGTTATAACTAATGAGAGTGCACCAACCTTGCCTTTTGTTATAACTAATGAGAGTGCACCAACCTTGCCTTTTGTTATAACTAATGAGAGTGCACCAACCTTGCCTTTTGTTATAACTAATGAGAGTGCACCAACCTTGCCTTTTGTTATAACTAATGAGAGTGCACCAACCTTGCCTTTTGTTATAACTAATGAGAGTGCACCAACCTTGCCTTTTGTTATAACTAATGAGAGTGCACCAACCTTGCCTTTTGTTATAACTAATGAGAGTGCACCAACCTTGCCTTTTGTTATAACTAATGAGAGTGCACCAACCTTGCCTTTTGTTATAACTAATGAGAGTGCACCAACCTTGCCTTTTGTTATAACTAATGAGAGTGCACCAACCTTGCCTTTTGTTATAACTAATGAGAGTGCACCAACCTTGCCTTTTGTTATAACTAATGAGAGTGCACCAACCTTGCCTTTTGTTATAACTAATGAGAGTGCACCAACCTTGCCTTTTGTTATAACTAATGAGAGTGCACCAACCTTGCCTTTTGTTATAACTAATGAGAGTGCACCAACCTTGCCTTTTGTTATAACTAATGAGAGTGCACCAACCTTGCCTTTTGTTATAACTAATGAGAGTGCACCAACCTTGCCTTTTGTTATAACTAATGAGAGTGCACCAACCTTGCCTTTTGTTATAACTAATGAGAGTGCACCAACCTTGCCTTTTGTTATAACTAATGAGAGTGCACCAACCTTGCCTTTTGTTATAACTAATGAGAGTGCACCAACCTTGCCTTTTGTTATAACTAATGAGAGTGCACCAACCTTGCCTTTTGTTATAACTAATGAGAGTGCACCAACCTTGCCTTTTGTTATAACTAATGAGAGTGCACCAACCTTGCCTTTTGTTATAACTAATGAGAGTGCACCAACCTTGCCTTTTGTTATAACTAATGAGAGTGCACCAACCTTGCCTTTTGTTATAACTAATGAGAGTGCACCAACCTTGCCTTTTGTTATAACTAATGAGAGTGCACCAACCTTGCCTTTTGTTATAACTAATGAGAGTGCACCAACCTTGCCTTTTGTTATAACTAATGAGAGTGCACCAACCTTGCCTTTTGTTATAACTAATGAGAGTGCACCAACCTTGCCTTTTGTTATAACTAATGAGAGTGCACCAACCTTGCCTTTTGTTATAACTAATGAGAGTGCACCAACCTTGCCTTTTGTTATAACTAATGAGAGTGCACCAACCTTGCCTTTTGTTATAACTAATGAGAGTGCACCAACCTTGCCTTTTGTTATAACTAATGAGAGTGCACCAACCTTGCCTTTTGTTATAACTAATGAGAGTGCACCAACCTTGCCTTTTGTTATAACTAATGAGAGTGCACCAACCTTGCCTTTTGTTATAACTAATGAGAGTGCACCAACCTTGCCTTTTGTTATAACTAATGAGAGTGCACCAACCTTGCCTTTTGTTATAACTAATGAGAGTGCACCAACCTTGCCTTTTGTTATAACTAATGAGAGTGCACCAACCTTGCCTTTTGTTATAACTAATGAGAGTGCACCAACCTTGCCTTTTGTTATAACTAATGAGAGTGCACCAACCTTGCCTTTTGTTATAACTAATGAGAGTGCACCAACCTTGCCTTTTGTTATAACTAATGAGAGTGCACCAACCTTGCCTTTTGTTATAACTAATGAGAGTGCACCAACCTTGCCTTTTGTTATAACTAATGAGAGTGCACCAACCTTGCCTTTTGTTATAACTAATGAGAGTGCACCAACCTTGCCTTTTGTTATAACTAATGAGAGTGCACCAACCTTGCCTTTTGTTATAACTAATGAGAGTGCACCAACCTTGCCTTTTGTTATAACTAATGAGAGTGCACCAACCTTGCCTTTTGTTATAACTAATGAGAGTGCACCAACCTTGCCTTTTGTTATAACTAATGAGAGTGCACCAACCTTGCCTTTTGTTATAACTAATGAGAGTGCACCAACCTTGCCTTTTGTTATAACTAATGAGAGTGCACCAACCTTGCCTTTTGTTATAACTAATGAGAGTGCACCAACCTTGCCTTTTGTTATAACTAATGAGAGTGCACCAACCTTGCCTTTTGTTATAACTAATGAGAGTGCACCAACCTTGCCTTTTGTTATAACTAATGAGAGTGCACCAACCTTGCCTTTTGTTATAACTAATGAGAGTGCACCAACCTTGCCTTTTGTTATAACTAATGAGAGTGCACCAACCTTGCCTTTTGTTATAACTAATGAGAGTGCACCAACCTTGCCTTTTGTTATAACTAATGAGAGTGCACCAACCTTGCCTTTTGTTATAACTAATGAGAGTGCACCAACCTTGCCTTTTGTTATAACTAATGAGAGTGCACCAACCTTGCCTTTTGTTATAACTAATGAGAGTGCACCAACCTTGCCTTTTGTTATAACTAATGAGAGTGCACCAACCTTGCCTTTTGTTATAACTAATGAGAGTGCACCAACCTTGCCTTTTGTTATAACTAATGAGAGTGCACCAACCTTGCCTTTTGTTATAACTAATGAGAGTGCACCAACCTTGCCTTTTGTTATAACTAATGAGAGTGCACCAACCTTGCCTTTTGTTATAACTAATGAGAGTGCACCAACCTTGCCTTTTGTTATAACTAATGAGAGTGCACCAACCTTGCCTTTTGTTATAACTAATGAGAGTGCACCAACCTTGCCTTTTGTTATAACTAATGAGAGTGCACCAACCTTGCCTTTTGTTATAACTAATGAGAGTGCACCAACCTTGCCTTTTGTTATAACTAATGAGAGTGCACCAACCTTGCCTTTTGTTATAACTAATGAGAGTGCACCAACCTTGCCTTTTGTTATAACTAATGAGAGTGCACCAACCTTGCCTTTTGTTATAACTAATGAGAGTGCACCAACCTTGCCTTTTGTTATAACTAATGAGAGTGCACCAACCTTGCCTTTTGTTATAACTAATGAGAGTGCACCAACCTTGCCTTTTGTTATAACTAATGAGAGTGCACCAACCTTGCCTTTTGTTATAACTAATGAGAGTGCACCAACCTTGCCTTTTGTTATAACTAATGAGAGTGCACCAACCTTGCCTTTTGTTATAACTAATGAGAGTGCACCAACCTTGCCTTTTGTTATAACTAATGAGAGTGCACCAACCTTGCCTTTTGTTATAACTAATGAGAGTGCACCAACCTTGCCTTTTGTTATAACTAATGAGAGTGCACCAACCTTGCCTTTTGTTATAACTAATGAGAGTGCACCAACCTTGCCTTTTGTTATAACTAATGAGAGTGCACCAACCTTGCCTTTTGTTATAACTAATGAGAGTGCACCAACCTTGCCTTTTGTTATAACTAATGAGAGTGCACCAACCTTGCCTTTTGTTATAACTAATGAGAGTGCACCAACCTTGCCTTTTGTTATAACTAATGAGAGTGCACCAACCTTGCCTTTTGTTATAACTAATGAGAGTGCACCAACCTTGCCTTTTGTTATAACTAATGAGAGTGCACCAACCTTGCCTTTTGTTATAACTAATGAGAGTGCACCAACCTTGCCTTTTGTTATAACTAATGAGAGTGCACCAACCTTGCCTTTTGTTATAACTAATGAGAGTGCACCAACCTTGCCTTTTGTTATAACTAATGAGAGTGCACCAACCTTGCCTTTTGTTATAACTAATGAGAGTGCACCAACCTTGCCTTTTGTTATAACTAATGAGAGTGCACCAACCTTGCCTTTTGTTATAACTAATGAGAGTGCACCAACCTTGCCTTTTGTTATAACTAATGAGAGTGCACCAACCTTGCCTTTTGTTATAACTAATGAGAGTGCACCAACCTTGCCTTTTGTTATAACTAATGAGAGTGCACCAACCTTGCCTTTTGTTATAACTAATGAGAGTGCACCAACCTTGCCTTTTGTTATAACTAATGAGAGTGCACCAACCTTGCCTTTTGTTATAACTAATGAGAGTGCACCAACCTTGCCTTTTGTTATAACTAATGAGAGTGCACCAACCTTGCCTTTTGTTATAACTAATGAGAGTGCACCAACCTTGCCTTTTGTTATAACTAATGAGAGTGCACCAACCTTGCCTTTTGTTATAACTAATGAGAGTGCACCAACCTTGCCTTTTGTTATAACTAATGAGAGTGCACCAACCTTGCCTTTTGTTATAACTAATGAGAGTGCACCAACCTTGCCTTTTGTTATAACTAATGAGAGTGCACCAACCTTGCCTTTTGTTATAACTAATGAGAGTGCACCAACCTTGCCTTTTGTTATAACTAATGAGAGTGCACCAACCTTGCCTTTTGTTATAACTAATGAGAGTGCACCAACCTTGCCTTTTGTTATAACTAATGAGAGTGCACCAACCTTGCCTTTTGTTATAACTAATGAGAGTGCACCAACCTTGCCTTTTGTTATAACTAATGAGAGTGCACCAACCTTGCCTTTTGTTATAACTAATGAGAGTGCACCAACCTTGCCTTTTGTTATAACTAATGAGAGTGCACCAACCTTGCCTTTTGTTATAACTAATGAGAGTGCACCAACCTTGCCTTTTGTTATAACTAATGAGAGTGCACCAACCTTGCCTTTTGTTATAACTAATGAGAGTGCACCAACCTTGCCTTTTGTTATAACTAATGAGAGTGCACCAACCTTGCCTTTTGTTATAACTAATGAGAGTGCACCAACCTTGCCTTTTGTTATAACTAATGAGAGTGCACCAACCTTGCCTTTTGTTATAACTAATGAGAGTGCACCAACCTTGCCTTTTGTTATAACTAATGAGAGTGCACCAACCTTGCCTTTTGTTATAACTAATGAGAGTGCACCAACCTTGCCTTTTGTTATAACTAATGAGAGTGCACCAACCTTGCCTTTTGTTATAACTAATGAGAGTGCACCAACCTTGCCTTTTGTTATAACTAATGAGAGTGCACCAACCTTGCCTTTTGTTATAACTAATGAGAGTGCACCAACCTTGCCTTTTGTTATAACTAATGAGAGTGCACCAACCTTGCCTTTTGTTATAACTAATGAGAGTGCACCAACCTTGCCTTTTGTTATAACTAATGAGAGTGCACCAACCTTGCCTTTTGTTATAACTAATGAGAGTGCACCAACCTTGCCTTTTGTTATAACTAATGAGAGTGCACCAACCTTGCCTTTTGTTATAACTAATGAGAGTGCACCAACCTTGCCTTTTGTTATAACTAATGAGAGTGCACCAACCTTGCCTTTTGTTATAACTAATGAGAGTGCACCAACCTTGCCTTTTGTTATAACTAATGAGAGTGCACCAACCTTGCCTTTTGTTATAACTAATGAGAGTGCACCAACCTTGCCTTTTGTTATAACTAATGAGAGTGCACCAACCTTGCCTTTTGTTATAACTAATGAGAGTGCACCAACCTTGCCTTTTGTTATAACTAATGAGAGTGCACCAACCTTGCCTTTTGTTATAACTAATGAGACGGTAGTAAAAAAGGCAAACAAACTAGTACAAAAACTGGAAAAAGCAACCTTGTAGCCGGAAAGCCAACTCTAACCCGAAAATATTCAAATTCAAAGTAAACTTCTTTAACGCAAAAGTTTTTATTATTCTTCAAAAAAGAGCGTTTTCGCCGTGACTCCTGTCACAGCTTCATCAGAAGAAAAACAGTTAGAGACAGCTAACCAAACTGTTCAAATACTCACATACAGGAAATGACAAAAGAGAACATATCCTGTAAACTCAATTAAAAAAATAAAATTCTAATTAAAATCAATACAGAATAATGTATATATAACAAACTACTTATTACTAAATAATATATATATGTATTCATGATATATATAAAAACACATAATTCTGTTTATAATAATACTATAAAAACCTTTTCTGTATTTTTAACAGAAATCAAGAATATTTTCCTAAAATAACTCCTTAACTTCAATATACAAGAAATATTACAGTTCTCATTTAGACCAACCGGTCTAAATGCATCCAAGTTCAACTGCCAAGTTAGTTCAATACATTCAAGCATAATTTCAAAAGGGCCTCCCCTAATGTTCTGAGGCACCTGGTCAATACCCATGAAACTAAATGAGTGACCTGGGTTGTTTTTTACATGTTTCGCTAAAGCATTCTCAAGCAGTGGTTTTTTTATGGCGTAAAGGTGTTGGTAAACTCTTTCTTTTAGTTTGCGGTTTGTCTTTCCTATATAAAAGGATGGACAACAATTGCACAAGGCAATGTATACAACCGACTTAGATTCACAAGATATCCTTTGGTTGATCTGGTACCTTTTGTTCCTAACTAAAAAAGAGTTACCTGTCATCATGACTTTACACATGTTACAACGGCCACATTTAAATGAGCCACTGGCTCTCGTAGAACCATGGGAATTAGACATATGCTGCAAAATTTCTTTTAAATTGCTACTTCTTCTATAAATAACAAAAGGGCGCTCGCCTAACTTTTCAATAAGGTTAGCAGAATTAATTACCAACGGCCAATTTTTTAAAATTATAGCCCAAATGTCAGTAGAGTTTAAGTTATATTGGGTAATAAAACTCAAAGAAAAATTCCTACATTGTTCGAAACGGGTAATAAAGGCATTTTGATTTGTTATTTCATTGTCGGTAGAAGGCCGAACATCAGTAACTTGGTCAAGCAAAGGCTTATAAATGCCCTTTACCCGCTTAGAATCAACTTCTAGAATAAGGTCATTTAGAAGTAGAATGGGGTATCCACGGTTTAAAAACAAATCCTTCAAGAACTGACACTCAGTTCTAAAATCACTTAATGTACTGCACATCCTTCCTGCACGTACAAGCTGGCCCTTAACTATAGATTTTTTCTGTTTAGGTGGGTGTAAGCTAGTGTAGTGCAGGAAGGAATTGCAATAAGTGGGCTTTCTAAAAATCTTTGAAAAGTAAACCCCTTCTATAACATCTTTGGCTAGTCTCACATCTAAATATTCTGTTTCATTGGTAGAGAAATTAAAGGTGAATTTTAAACAGTCCGTAGTGCTGTTTATGTAGTCAACAAAAAGCTTTGCATCATGTTCAGTTCCTTTGAAAAGAATAAATATGTCATCCAAGAATCTGGTGTAATATTTAACATTTTGCATTATAGATTCATTGGATAAAATAAAACGCTTTTCCCAAAAAGCTACAAATAAATTAGCAACGCTCGCCCCACAGGGCGAGCCCATGGCTATTCCACGTTTTTGTAAATAAAATTTCTGATCAAATACAAAAAAATTGGAAGACAACACTATACCTAGAAGTTCAGTGACTACATCAATCTCCCCTTGTGGTGCATTTAGAATAAACATTTCTTCAAAAACA
>NW_025053245.1:0-12607 GCF_019279795.1 Protopterus annectens | reverse complement strand
CTCCATTCATCGCCAAATTGTGCCTGACCCGATAAAGGGCCCCAAATTGGGTCCCAAACCCGGGGAAAAATTTAATGGCCCCCCAAATTGGCCTGCACCTCAGAAAATCCAATCCCATTGAGCTACGGCTGAGAGACTTGAACCTCAGCACTGAAATAAATAGGACATGCTGAGGGACAGATTCACAACCCAGAGGCTCCCACTCTGGAATATAATCCCAGTCCAGGTTAGGCAGAGTCCCACCTTGACTCTTCTTCAAGAGGAATCTTGATGAGTGGATGGAGATCGAGGGTTTACCCGGCTATCACTTCTGTCACTTTTCTGTTAGACAGAGGCACAGTATACTAACCTCAAAAAAAAGTCATAGCAAAATTAATTTAAAATGGGTGGCGAAAGCCATATAAATGCCCTAGGGCAGATAGCCTAGTATGAACCTATATATATATATATATATATATATATATATATATATATATATATATATATATATTTATATATATATATATATATATATATATATATATATATATATATATATATATATGTATGTGTGTGTGTGTGTGTGTGTGAATGAGTGCATATGAGTTAGCATTGCTGCCTCATGGTACATCTAATTTCACAGCAGGTCTTCTCCTGTATAAAGTTTGCATGTTTTCCTAGTGTTCGATTCAGTTTATAGACATCGTAGCAAGCTGACTGTTGATGCTGATTACCTCAGATATGATTTTGACAGACTCCCATCCTATCAGGGTGTTGCCTCTGTTTATGCCCACTGCATGCTGGAATATGTTCTACAATGCACAGATCACACATGAAAAGAAGAATCCTTATCAGATGGGCCTGGACAGGAAATGAAAGTTTAGGGTTCAAGCTATAATGTTCACTTATGGCTTTTGCAATAAAATCAGAAAATCTGAAGTGAGGATGCTCTGCACTGATCTTGTAAAATGATTCTGGTTAGGAAATGGATGAGAATAAAACAATAATGAGATGAGAGGGAAGGTGCCATGAGATTTATTAATGGCTGTCAATGTTTTGAACAAAGCTTCTTGGTAATTTGTTATTATACTCAAACAGTTACTATGCTGGATGCAGTAATTTCAGTCTGAATTACTTATATAAATCCACTGCTTATTCAGTGTTGTAAGCCATCTTTCACAGTAGGCCTCAGTGACAGCAGATTTAATTCAATAAATGTGTTATTACTTTTCTTACCAAACTGACAGGTAGAGTATAAAAAAGGGATACAACTGGAAAAGAGTGGAGGCAAGAATCATCATGCAGGCATTATTTCACAATTCGGCAACACAGGTTTGGATTTATGAAATAAATTGCTGTTGAGTAGGCAAAAGGTACTATGGTTATGAGCCATTCCAAGTCAGATAAGGTCATAGGTCAATGTCTACCATTCTTTAAAAGTGACATTTCAATATCTTTGTAGCCCAGTAAGTTAAATTATTGTACAGTACTTTTCCATGTATAGGACTGTGCTATCATATGTGGATGTAGCAGGCACTTAAATGACACAATAAAATGGTTATGCCTAGGACTGCCAATATGGAGGTGCCTCAGGGTTTTGTATGTAGAAAATCCCACTTCTCTGTTTTTATCAGTGACATGGACTAAAATCCAATACTCAGATGATACTGGGCTAACCTGCAGTTTTACCAGTCTTTGTTATTAGGCTGAAAACCATCTAGGATAAAAATTAGGTAGTCCAGTATGTTAGGTATGCTTAAATTACTTCCTGTGCTGGAAAACTGCTACAGAAGGATGGAGCATTTTTTATTATAGTTTCTACTAATTTAAGAGAATTCTTGAGTTCTTTTACTTTACATATATAGTAGATGATGATACACAAAAATCTTCTGGACACTTTTAATGACTATTTACCTCCTGAAACAGATTGCACACCACCAGGACTTCATCCTATTATTGTGCTACACTGATGTTATTCCCAACTCCGTGTTTAAGGCAGACCTCAAAAATGATGACTAAGTCTGCTGGTCAACAACCACGATGCAGATATACCCACCATGGCATAGTATGTTAAATGCAAAAGTGGACAAGTCTGCCAAGCTGCTTACAACCTTACTGTTTTATAAATTTTGGGGGCCTTTAAACTGCTGCACAAAACTTCTGATACTATGACCATATTGCAAAGTTTAGACATAATTAAGCTCATTTATTAAATCTTGACTTTATTCAGATTACAGTACAAAGTACATTTACAGGAAGGACATGCTTTTAGCTCATGTGTACGTTTGATGCAAATTTTTACCACATATATAAATTTAACATGCTGTGCACAATATGTAGAACAGTTTGGCTAGAACTGTCACAGGATATCAGCTTTTTATTTAACTCACACAGCCCAGATACTGCATTATATATATTTTTTTTACCATGGCATTACTAGAAACTTTGATAACATCTATCACAATGTTTTCAGTATATAAAGCTATAAATTCATTTATTTAATGTGATGTGCACAGTCATTTATTTCTTAGCAGCCATCAATGAAATTGGTTCTAAATAAAAAAATCGAATGTTTAATTAAATGACAGTACAAAATCAGATTCAGTTCAAGCAGCCATGATGGTATATTGACTATAAACAGTTTGTCAAGTCCACATAGAATAGGCCTAACAATCTATTTTTCAGATAGTTACACCACGATGCTGAACAGTATGTGACATGCAGAGAGTTAATGAAGGAGGTGGGGTGGTGATCTGGCAGGGAAGCGGTAAATCAACTGGAAGTCTATATCGTCCACCTAGAAGGGGTCCTCTTAAGGATAAAAGACATGCAGCATGCCATGCCACTTCTCTCATCACTTAGGCAGATCCCAGAGGGGAGGGCGGTCAAGGTGACCTACTTTTGGGTGTCACACAGGCAGTTCAATATGAGAGGCCATAACCACCCTTTCCCCATCCTGGTGTTAACTTTCCTTGTGTGTCACTGCTCTCTCATGTTTGTTTTGAAATTCTCCCCATCACCAGTGTCCTCCTTTTGTCTATGTGTCTATAATTCTACTGCCCCTCCCCACCTCTCAGTGTATGTTTTAGCACCTCTCCTGTCTGTTTTTTTTTATTTCTGTTTTATGTATATGTAGGTGCCCCTGCTTGTGAACATTTCTAGCTTATCATATCTTTACCTTCCATTACATCATTCCCCAGCTTCCCTTCTCAAAAAAAAAATAAATAAAATAAAGAAAAGAAAGAAAGATGGGCACCTGTCCTAAACAAAAATATATATCATTCTTCCTTCTCTTCACACCCAGTTTTACCTTTCCTATTTCAATTGTGTTATGGTCCTCTGCTCATTGATCCGTTTTTCCTACTCTCTTATATACCCATTTTCACTGAAAAAAAACAGACTTAAACATTGCAGAAGGCCTTTAAATGTAGTTTTCTAATTTTCCTGAATTCTCCTGCAGTAGTACATTTCCATGAGTCAAGGTGTATTCTCCTCATCTTACATAGGAACATAGGAGGTTACTATGCTGTTGACCAGGAGGTCATTTCAAGCCTAGCCATTTCATCCCAATTTAATACCATAGATACTGTAGTCAATACCCAGGACTGTATTTAGTAATGACTGCCCATGTTCAGAAGGGTTGTGGTAAGAATTTATGGCACTCCATCCACTCACCCAGGTTCTTTTTAAACAGTGTCATAGAGGTGCTCTGCTTCACATGAATTGGCAGCCTCTTCCAAAGATGTGGCAGTCACTGGGAGACAAAGCTGTCCCTCTAGCATGTCCTATTTAAGTCACAGGCCATATTTAGGCCCTATAATTTGTAGCTCTAGTCCTGTTTGATTTATGGATGTGCTTCCTATGCAAAACAGATGTACATCCTACATCTGGGATAGAGAGAAAGAGTGAGAGAGAGAGAGAGAGAGAGAGAGAGAGAGAAATGGTGAAAAGAAAAATAAAAACCAAGCAGGACATAACCATCTACACGTGAATAAAACAAACAGGTATGTCAACCAAGTAAGCTTGTAATGGACTGCAGTAGGGGGTATGTAAGAATGGGAAATAGGAAGTGTAACATATATGCCTCTACAAGACTTGTACTGATGTATTGCAGATGAGAACCTATGGCCATAGCATCTGGGTCTGTCTGCAGTGACACAGATCATAGGTCAGGCCCCTGAGCCACCCCAGGAAAGGATGGCTCACATATGACTACTACTGCAGTGTGTGCTGAACAATACTGACTGTGACAATGCTAGGCCAGCCACTGGGATGTCGTACATATCCATATTTTACTTGTGAATACAACTATGATATACTTGGTTGCCTCAGAAATGTGAGAGACCTGTACATGGTATTTGCATAGTAAAGTGCTGTTGCACATGTGTGTGTTGAACTGCATGTGATATACTGAGTTCATACCATTAAACTGTCCAGTGTTATGCACACTGACCATATGTGTGCCTCATATTTGTAGTCATTTAATTATACAATTGTGTTATGTCTGGCAAATCATTGGAAAATCTGTGAAGACTGAAATTACATCTTCTTTTTCTTCTGGCTTTTCCCATTAGGGGATGCAACAGTGGATAATCTGTTGCCATTTCTTCCTGAACTCTACATCCTGCTCTATCACACCAACCACCTGCATGTCCTCTCTCACCCCATCCAGGAACCTTATCTGAGGCCTTCCTCTTTTCCTCTTACCTGGCAGTTTCATCCTTACCATCCTTTTCCCAATATACTCAGCATCCCTCTGCCGCACATGTCCAAACTGATGTAATCTTGCCTCTCTGGCTTTAGCTCAAAACTGTCCAGCATGAGCTGACACTGTCATATACACATTGCTAATCCTGTCCACCCTCATCACAACCAGTGCAAATCCTAACATCTATAACTCTGCTACATCCAACTCTGACTCCTGCCTTTTTGTCAATGACACTGTCTCCAACCCATATAACATAGCTGGTCTCACTACCCTGTTGTAGACCTTCTCTTTCACTTTTACTGGTACTCGTCTGTCACAAATCAGTACTGACACTCTTCTCCACCCTCTCCATCTTGTCTGTACTCTCTTCTTCACCTGTCCTCCACAGTCGCCATTACTCTGAAATATTGATCCTAATCATTTATACTCATCCACCTTTGCCAACTCTGCTCCCTGCATCCTCAACATTCCACTACCCACCCTCTCATTCACACACAGATATTCTGTCTTAGTCCTTCTGACCTTCATTCCTCTCTAGCGCATATTTTCACCTCTACAGGGACTCCTAAATCTGTACCCTACCCTCAGTACAGATCACAATGTCATCTGCAAACATCATAGTCAACGAGGACTCCTGTATGATCTTTTCTGTCAACCTGTCCATCACCATTGCAAATAAGAAAGGGCTCACAGCTGATCCCTGATGTCATTCCACCTCCAACTTTAATGCATCTGTCACTCCTGCCGCAGACCTCACTGCTGTCATACCACCCTTGTACATATCCTGTACCACACTTACATGTATCTCTGCCACTCATGACTTTCTCAGACAATACAACAACTCCCCTCTAGGCACCCTGTCATATGCTTTCTCTCCTTCCAGAAAGACACAAAGCAACTCCTGACCTTTTCTGTACTACTCCATCAACACTCTCAGAGCAAACATCACATCTGTAGTGCTCTTACCTGGCATGACAACATACTGCTGATCACTGCTTATCACCACCCTACTTAACCTAGCTTCCACTACTCTTTCCCATGACTTCATGCTGTGACTGATTAATTTCTGCATACATAAAACTGAAAATATCTCCAATAGACACATACGAGCAGGAACACAAACTGGAACACTACTGTAGGACACAAAGCTTCTTTATTAACATGTTGTGGTACCTTGGCTTCTTGCCTTCTGTTGGAACATTTTATCATTACAAATGTGTCCCTATATATACATATCTCTTTTCCAATCAATCAATTAATTTCTTTAATAATTAAATAATCGAGTAGTTGTTCTGCTACTAAGCCAGGACTTAAAGTGAATTGTGCTTCAATAAACATTAAACAGACTTATGAAAGTATTATATTTTTAAGTTTTTACAGTTTTGAATATATATTGCACTACCATTTCTACATTCAATAACAACTAGATGTTCAAAACAAATATACATACATAAATACCAGTGCATTTTTGGTTCCTTTTCAATATATCCATTTCTGAATATTTCCTTTACTTTCTTTATGTGTGTTTTTTTAATATCACCTAAGTGTTAAAAATATAAATACATAATACATATTTTCAACACATTTTCAATGTGCCTATCATAAGCACAATATTAATTCATCCTTCCCCATTGTATGTATATGTATTTTTCTCTACAACCAAAAACCTGCACGGATCCATAACTGTATGTATGTTTGTATTACATCTAACTACATCCACTGCTGTTTAATTATAATGAACTCTTATGTTATTATATTGCAATATTTTATTCTCAAATTTCCTTTGTTACATTAGGTGTTTATATATATCAAAAATTCACATCCTAATGTATATCATTTGTCAACATTTTTAAATATAATAATCTATTGCACTTTGCTCATTTTATCTAAATATTCAAATTGTTTTCCAAATTCATTCCATGAGGGCATAAGGTATGGAAATTAATAATCATTCTACTCTTTTGTCCAATTGTTTTTTAAAATTACCCCTGCTATTAGTTAATCATGCTATAACACTGAAAAATAAACTCTTGTCTGACCCTTGATGCTTGGACATAAAGTGATGGCAATGGGACTCTCTAACCTCTGTCTTCTCACATCACCCAAGTGCTCCAAGATTCATACTTTGGCCTTCCTGGTAGTTTGGCCAATGTACCAGGAAATGGGATCACAGTCACAACCTATTATATAGATCACACCACAGCTGATGCAATTATAATATCTGTTAGTCCTATATAGTTTTCCATTAATCTTTCTACCATTATTTCTACCATCTAAATTTTTTACCCGATTATATACTGAACAGTTACCACAACTGTAGGTCCCAACAGTTTTACCTATTACATCCTGACATATTGATTTGAAACCTTTTCTGTTCAGAAGTTCTTTTAAATTATTATACCAGTTTGTGTTCCTGCTCATATGTGTCTATTGTGACTGATTGTTATCCCTCTGTAGTTACTACAGCTCTGCACATCAACCTTGTTCTTAAAATGGTACACAAACACTTTTTCTCCACTCCACATGCAACCTCTCACTTTCCAAGATATCATTAAACAATCTGGTGAAAAACACCACTGCCATTTCCCCTAAACACCTCCATGCTACTACAGGTATGTCATGTGGACCAACAGGCTTTCCAGTATTCATCCTCTTTATAGCTATCCTTACTTCCTCCTTGGTAAGCCATTGCAATTCCTGATTCACCATACCCACATCATCCAACCATCTCTCTCATTCTCTTCATTCATCAGCCTCTCAAAGTACTTTGTCCATCTGCTCAACATACTCTCCTCACTTGTGAGTACATTTCTTTCATTATCCTTTATCACCCTTATCTGTTGCACACCTTTCCTAGCTCAGTCCCTCTGTCTAGCCAACCGGTACAAGTCCTTTCAGTCCCTTCTTAGTGTCCAACCTGTCACACAAGTCATCATATGCCTCATCCTTAGTCTTTCCCACCTCTCTCTTTGCCATGCACCTCATCTCCTTATACTCCTGCCTACTTTCCTCATCCCTCCGAAAATCCCACTCCTTCATCCCTGACCTCTTTCTCTGTATACTGTCCTGTAATTCCTCAGTCCACCACCAGGTGTCCTTGTATTCCTTCCTCCATCCACATGTAACACCAAGCACCTTTCTAGCTGTCTCCCTTACTAGCTGTGCTGTACTTACCCAGATATTTGGTAAATTGTCACTGCCACCCAGTGCCTGTCTTAACTCTTCCCTGAACTCCACCTCACAATCACCCTTTTCCGGTTCCCACCATTTGATCCTTGGTGCTGCCCTCACACTTCTCTTCTTGATCATCAACGTCATCTTACAGACCAATAGTCTCTGCTGCCTAACTACACTGTCCCCTGCCACCACTTTACAGTCTCCAATCTCCTTCAAACTGGCCCTCGTACACTGGATGTATTCCACCTGTGTGCATCTCCCTCCACTCTTGTATGTCACCCTATGCTCCTCCCTCTTGTTAAAGTATGTCTTCACCACTGCCATGTCCATCTTTTTTGCAAAATCTGCTACCATCTCACCATCTGCATGCCTTTGCTTAACACCATACATACACATTCCTTCCTCATCCCCTTTGTTCCCTTCACCAAAATGCCATTGAAACTAGTCACCATCCCCACAAGAGGAGAAAACATACTTGATCTCATCATCACGAACAATGTTCAACACTCATCCCACCCCACCTGAAATAAAAAGACCACAGTAAAGAACTTTATGGAACCGACTTCACTTCTAAAGACTAGTGGTCTCTTTAAGGCCCCGAGTCATGGAAAACAGTACTCAAGCTTGAATCACTTACAAATGCCTTTCTACCAGCACCTGCAGGACTGCATGGATAAGGCAATCCCAAGCAAAACAAAGACTCTGGTGGACCCCAGCCATAAACAAACTCTACAACAAAGGAGGAAGCTACTACAAGATAGAGCAAAATCCTTAAAAGGTAAGACACCCTTGATCACTATAAGTAAAAACTAAGAGCTCTCATAAAATCATCCAAAGCAATTTTGAGAGAAAATAGCTAAAGACTCAAAAGACAATCATAAGGCCTTCTTTAGCTATAGTTAGAAACCTGGGAGGAAACTCCCAGATATGCTCAGAACTAGTTCAAATGATGTGAAGATTACTGATCCACAGACATTGCCAACATACTGGCTGACAGGTTCAGTGCAAACTTCTCCTCCCCAAAAGGAGAGATATTCATACCAAGCGATTGCAGCCCCAAACATCTCCAACGCCCAAGTGAGAACTGCTCTCTCCAGCAAAAACACAGCATCCATGGGACCTGATGGTGTCCTGGCTGTGTGCTCCACGAACTCAATGAGAATTAAACCCACAGCTAGGACAGCTGTTTAATCATAGTCTTACCTCTGGATCAGGAGTGGTGCACTGCAACTGTGGTCCCACTCTCACAAAGGCGGTGCCTCCACCAACCCTGGAAATTACCGCCCATTAGCTTGACAAGCCTTATCTGCAAAGCCATGGAGAGGATCATAATGGACCTCATAAATAAAGACATAGGAATTTGCAGACTTTGGATCCATCCCAGTTTGTTTTGTCAAAGGCAGATCATGCCTTCTAAACTTGGTTGACTTTTCGAAACAGTCACCAAAGCCATTGATGAGGGAAAGGCAGTCCATACAGCCTACCTCGATCTGGCGAAGGCCTTCGATACAATACCCCACTGGTATCATTGAAAAACTCATCAGCTTAAATGTTAACCCATACATCACAAGATGGGTTGCAAACTGGCTGAGTGACAGAACCCACAGGGTCAGAGTTGCTGGCCATGTCAGACTCAAAGCCTGTCACAAGTGGTGTACCACAGGGCTCAGTCCTGGGCCCACTTTGTTTGGCATCTACTTTTCAAGTACAAGCAAACACAGGAGGGTTATGGTTGACAAAGTTTGCAGATGACTGCAAACTGGGCGCCATAGTAGAAAACACATCTGACACAGATATCCTTCAGAAGGGTCTCACAGAAACGGATAACGGTGCCAGAGCCATGGCCTAAAGTTAAATGCCAAAAATGCATAGTCATACCCTTCGGAAAAACAAGGTTACCCTAGCTACCAAATAGGTGGCAATCCACTGAGCACAGAAGAAGTTATCAGGGACCTGGGGACCCAGGTTGATAGTAGTCTGTCATTCGACACCCATGTAGCTAAAGTAGTTAGGAAGACCTTCTACATTGCCCACCTTATCATGAAGGGATTCTCATCTAGATCAAGGGAGGTCATAGTCTCCTATACTCATCACTCATCAGACCAATGATTGAGTACAATGCCCCATTCGGAATGTATCTGACCTGACACTTGCAGCAGCTGGAGAGGCCACAAAAGTTCCTCACCAAAAGGATAAAGGGTCTCAAACATCTGTCCTATGCTGCCCGACTGAAAGAACTCCAGCTCTATTCAGTCGCTACCGCTTGCTCAGAGGTGACCTTTGCCTAACATACAAGGCCATGTCAAACCCAGATTTGATGAATATGCCACCTCAAAAATCTAGATCCGTCAGAGCCACAAGGTGGGAGACTTAAACCTCGACACGGCTATTAATAGGATGTGCTGGAGGGATAGATTCATCACCCAAAGACTCTATGCTGTGGAATAAAATCCCGGTATATGAGGCAGAGCACCGCTGGCCTTGTTCAAGAAATCTTGACCAATGGATGGGAGATCGCAGATATACCCCAGGGATTACCTCAGTGTCACTGCTCAACAGAGGCACAGCAAAATAATGGGTATAGTTCTAAATGCCCTCGGGCAGATAGCCTCTGCTGCATTCACCACTCTCTCACCCTTGAGTACAGTCATCACCATGTCATCCAACTGACTTCACATTTCTCTTTCTCATCCATTGCACAAGCAACTTGTGTAGCATATGCACTAACAACATTCATCATTACACCATCCATTTCTCTATCAGACACTCATGTCATCCTCCAAAAACACCCTTGGCATACTGTTCCATCAAGGTAACTCCTACCCCCTTTCCCCTCCCATCCACACCCTGATAGCACAATTGTGAACTGCCTCTGATGCAACTAGCTGTACTTCCCTTCCATCTGGTCTCTTGCACACACAATATATCCACCTTCCTCTGACCAACACATCATCTAGCTCTGTCCCTATACCAGTCATACTGCCAACATTAAAAGTTCTTACCCTCACTACCACACTCCTAGCCTTTCTCCTCTCTTCCTGCTATATGAGTGTTGGACATCCTCCAGGGTATGTCTGTCAATGCAAAGGCTACTGTGCTATTGAATGACTCGTGTGTTACAGCAATATTAAGGCAGTGTCACTAATTTTGTCCCATTGCCCCCATTGTATGTGTGGTGTCCTACAGATGTCCTGTTCTAATGGGTTGAGAGGGATGACTGAGCAGCAAGAGTGTGAATACAGTGTGCCATACTGACATAGAACAGAAATGTATATCGGGTATTACCTGTGCATATGTCAGTATGAGTAGATGTATCTGGCCGCCTCATAACAGCAGATATGGGATGCAAAATGTCAGTTAAATAAGCTGTACATGTTGTACACGTGTGTAATCTTAGTTACTGTGCATCCAACAGAGTGACATTTCTACAGATACTGGTTGTTGCAGTGCCCTGACACAGCCATGGGTACTACAATGAGCATGATTATCTGTTTGAAATTGGAGAGGTGTGTTATGACTGTGTGTCCATGCCTACTACAAACAGCTATATTAACACAAACATAGCTGTATAGACTCAGCAATACCTTACTTATAAAACCTGCCTCCACCAAAGTAGAGTAATCCCCTTTGCTGAACAGCAACAATGCACAAACCACAGACTTGGTCCCTATATTGGCTGTACAGGGCAAATTCGGAGCTGGCACCAACTTGGCATCAAGTCAGCGTTTGTCTGATCAAGCATATAAGGTCACACACATAAGGCAATACAGCACATCAAGGCAATACAGCACATCAAGTCTCCCAAAGGCATGTGTGAAAAAGTGTTATGGTGTAATGAGACTATGGAGTGACCTCACAGCCACAATACCAAAAGGTATGTGTGGTGCACAAGCAACACTCCTCTTAACCTGAACACCAACATCCCCATGGTTAATCACGCTGGTGGCAGTGACCTTCTGTTGGGATGCTGTACCAAAGACAGAACTGGGCCTGTAGTCATGGTGGTGGGAATTCTGAACAGTTCCAAATAACACCCACGTCTGGCCAAAATCCATCAGGTGTCTGCAAGAACGCTGAGGATGGGGAGGGATGTCAGCCTTCAACATGGCAAAGACCCAAAGCATACATCCAAAGCTACATAAGAAAGGCTCCGCCTGAACACACTCATGGTTATAGATTGGCCCATCCAGAGCCTAGACCTACACCAGATATACAAACCCCATGTGACCTGACGAGAGCTGTGCACATGAGCTGCCCTTGCAATCTGACAGAGTTGAGTGACCTTTGCATGGAAGAGTGGCCAAATAATGCCAAGTCAAGATGTGCCATGCTGATAGACACCTTCATAAGAAGAGTGAATGCTGTAAGTCACTTACAAGGTGTTTCAACAAAGTATCATTTTAAGGGTGTACACACTTATGCAACCACCATATTGTACATGCTGTAGTCATTATATTTTACACATAACACATTTATTTGTTTATTGATTGGACTGCACAGGTCATATGTCACATGAAAGGTGGCTAACATATTTGAATGCATTATTGCGGTGTCATCTCATATATTACAAGAACATGGCATGTTAACAGGGTTGTGTACACTTATCATATCTACTGTAAGCTTAGAAGGTTGGTGGTGTAACAGGAATTGTGTGACCATACATTTACTGCTGGTTTGGAGGTCTGACACTCAAATGTATGTCATTAATTAGTGACATCACTCTTCAGATCATCCCAGTTATTA
>NW_025053244.1:0-9513 GCF_019279795.1 Protopterus annectens | reverse complement strand
CAAAAAAAGGTCGGGCCTTTTTTTTGTTTTTTTCCCCCTGATTTTTTTTCTTTTACCTCCTGCTCCTGTTAAATGGGAACCAGATATTACAGGGTTCCAGATTCTTATAAATTTCTATATAAAAACCTGCTGCGGCCAGAAACTATTTCTCTGGTCCCAAAAAGGAGTCCAAGGCAGCTACTGCAAAAACCCTGTCCCTGGACAGAGATTTCAGAACACTTTGGACAGGTGTGGGGAAAAAAGTTTACACTTCTGCTACCTTGGCTGTAAGGGCTTTAAATTGTCAGTTTCATATGCTTATATATCCAGCAATACTTAATGTCTCTGCTAAAACAGAAAATGTTGACATTCTGAATGTTCTGAGAACAAGGAAATGCAGGATTTGTGCCTGCAGCTGAACAAGTGGAAAACTATACTTTTACGAATGTGGTTATGATTCACTGGAGGCTCTTGCAGGGCCGCTGTAACAGGTTCTGTCATTGAGGCGCGCTTGGTTAAAGACGAACTCTGCCTGATCATGTTAAAGCAAAATTATTGGATGCACCATTACAGCATGATACTTTGACAGGTGTTAAGGCAGAAGAGGTGTTGAAGAAAATGGAGGATAAAAGCTAAATCCTATGCAGACAGTAAAGGATTTCTTACAGGTACGTACCCAGATTTAGGAACTGGCCTACAGAGGTGGTGCTTTCCGTGTCAGACAGGCCACAAAAAGGCAGATGGTACCCTAGGAGGCAGACAACAACCCCAGGGCTCATACAGGCCCAAACAATGCGGTGCTTCTACCTCCAAAGCAGAAGACAAATCCTGACCATATAGGAAACAGTGCCTTAATGATTTCCCTTTGCCAATGCCAAGCATTTATCTTTTGGCAGCACCCTTAGGGGGAAAGCTAGCACTTTTTTCACAAAATTGGCACATGACCACCCAGGACAAATGGGTCTTAAATATAGTCTCTCAGGGCTACAGGCTCCACTTTCTCACCCTTCCAAAGGCAAAAGGTATGCCAGACCTGCCACAAAATCAATGGGCAGAGGCACAAAAACAAGTTTCATCTCTCATGGACATGAGGGCTATTCAGCCAGTGCCACAACAAGAGCAGGGAGAAGGATTTTACTCAAGACTTTTCTTAGTACCAAGAAAGGACAAAGCATGGAGACCAATTCTGGACCTGTCTATTCTAAATACTTTTCTGGACGTTCCAAAATTCAAAATGCTGACTCTGCAGCAGCTTCTGCCCATGCTGGGCAAGGAAACGGCTTACAATAACCTTGGACCTCAAAGAGGCATACCTGCATGATCCCAATCAGACAGTCTTGCAGAAGATACCTCAGGTTCATAGCTGGCTCAATGCACTACAATTCTCTGCACTGCCCGAAGCATCCACTGTGCCCAGGGTCTTCACAAAATGCCTGGCACCAGTAATTTAAATTTACAGACAAGAGGAATTCAAATATATCCCTACTTGGGCTGACTGCCTTATTCAAGCATAGACCAAAAGACATTCTACTAAAGCATCTGGCGTTTGCAGCGAGATTACTAATTTGCCTAGGGTACACAGTAAGCGAAAAGAAATCAAAACTAGTACCCTCTCAAGAGATAATATTCCTGGGTGCAAGCTTAAATACAACTGCCCAGATGACTATCTCCTCCAGGCAAACAAAGGCAACTGACTTCTTGCGCCCGAGAAAGCATGGCAACAAGACCCAGTTATCTGCAAAAAATTCTGCGGGCCTGGGCTCGCGTGGCATCCTGCATTCTGCTAATTCCATGCAAGACTGCATGTGAAACCACAATGGTATAAAAAAAGTGTTTTGGACTCAACATTGCCCACAGCCTGGAATCATTAATTTCACTCATTCCTTGCCTGCAACAGGAGTTTGATGGGTGGGCACAGGCCTGTCACCACAACAAGGGACAGCCATTCACTTTACTCACAGCCAGGCAAACGTAACAACAGATTCATCCAGATTATGCCTGGGGGAGAAGCCCCGCAGCAGGAAAATGTATTCAAGGCACATGGCCCCAAACCAAAGGCATCTTCATATCAGTTAAAAGAGATGCTAGCTGTAAAATGCCATGACAGCCTTCAGGACCTACTTCATCAGGACAGCTGCTGATAAAGGCGGACAACACCACAGTCATGTGGTACATAAACAACAGGGGCACACATTCCTACCCCCTCTGCAGACAAGCCATGATTTTGTGGAACACAGCATTGTGCAAGTACACCTGCAAGCACAATTCCTGCCAGGAAAAACAAGTGCTCTGGCAGGCAGACCTAAGCAGAAACCTCATGGATCCTCACGAATGGAAACTAGATCACAAATCTTCAGCATGATAACAAGAGGAAATGAGGGATGCCCAGAGCACAGATCTTTTTGCCTCCTCACAACTGCCAACTTCAGAGATTCTGCACAAGGACTTATCACAAACAAGCATGGAAAGTGGATGCTTTGTCATTTAGCTGGAACAACCTTACAGTATATGCCTTTCCTCCACTGCCTCTCCTCCCCAAGGTACTCCTAAAGGTCAGACAAGAGAAGCCACAAATGATACTGATTGCCCCGGATTGGCCACGCCAACACTGGTACCCAATCTAAGGAAGGCTTGTCTCAAGGTCAGCCTGAACGCATTGCCTCAAATTCCTCATTTGCTGACCAACCAAAACAATCCAGATCCTGCACAGCCAACTCAGAACCCTAAATCTAGCTGCATGGCGGATAGTGTAACCATTCAGAATACACCTCTGTCTAAAGCGGTTATGGATGTTATTTTGTAGGCCAGGAAGACCCAGCACCAGAAAATTTTATGCAGAAAAATGAAAGACATTCTGTGCTTGGAACCAGGCACAAGGAATTGACACATTTGTTCCAAATATTCCTCAGATTTTACAATATCTAGCGGATGCTGGACAAGGTATATCTTCTCATCAGTTAAGATCCATGCCTCTGCGACTTTCAGCTCATTACAATACAGACCCACCTATTTTTCACATCCATTGTAGGCAGTACCTCAGGGGGCAAAACATCTGACCTCCAAGGATAGCACTAATACCTGCATGGGACCTCATTTTGTCTTGGAAAAACTCACCTGCCTCCTTTTGAGCCAGCCAATACAGCTGAAATAAAATTCTTATCATGGAAAACAGCTCTGCTCCTAGCAATTATTTCAGCAAGAAGTGTCTCAGAGTTACAGGCATTAATGGTTGTGGAACCTTTTATTATCTTCCATCCGGACAGGGTTTCTCTAAGGACAAACCCAACATTTTATGCCTAAGGTAGTGTCCAGTGTGTCTTAAACCATTCATTTGCCTACTTTTTACCCAAACCCACAGAATAAAGGGGAGAGACTTCTACTTCTTTGAACATACAGACAGCTACCCTTCTACTTGGACAAACTAAAGCTTTCAGAAAGAATAGGCAACTTTTAGTGGCATGCTGCAGGATCACAAGAAGGCCATCTTAAAGCAGACCATTTCAAAAGCGGATAGGACACTGCGTGCGTTTCACTATTCACAACATGGCAAGTCAGTGCCTAAGGGCATTAGACCACATTCTACCAGGGCAGCAGCCATCAGCAGCCTTCCTCAGAGAATTACCAACCAAGGATATTTTGGATGCTGCAACTTGGACTTCAGTACACACTTTTACTAAGCACTACCACTTACCTCTTTACTCTAAATCCAGAGCAGGCTTTGCCACTGCAGTTCTGCAGGGCCTTATAGTCACTTCTAATTCTATTTAGACCCAGCTGCCCAACCTCAGCTTTAGGATTCAACCCCCAAGTGTAATGTGGCTGCAGCGGTGAAACCGCGATGAACAAGTACAGTTGTGCCTACCATAAATGTAAATGTTTGAGTGTATTCACTGTTGCAGTCAAATTACCATCCCCCTTTCTTTGCTGGGCCTTATCTGTACATGTTCATTGTGTTACACTTCTGCAGTCATTACACTTGGGTTATCCTGCCGTCAGGCAGTTCCCAGTCGGCCTGAGTTCCAAAGTCTTGGTACAGCGTCTGTTATTAAGCCTCCTCCCTGGCGTCAGTGTGACAGGGGTACATAAGATGCAGCCCGATGCCATTTCTTTAGTCTTTTCTTGTGCTTACGGTGCCTGTAGGCAGAATCAGTTAGCAAGTGCGATTCGGCAGACTCCTGAGATTTTTCATTTGAATCCAGGGCAAGTAACACAAAGCTAAGTACCCCGTTGGAAACTTTTTCTTGCCTCAGACGATGTCAGTAAAGTTAATAACTGTATTTTCTTGCTTAGGAAGCAAATACCTCGCAAGTTTCCCTCTATTGTATTCCGTGCTAGGCCCAGACCCGCGGCGTCACTGGTTTAGCCGGTTTTGTATTAGGTTTTAAGCGCACTATTAAGCGTCGGTTGATTTTGCGACATTATTTTGTAGAACATTCAATTACACCATGCCGTCAGAACTTCCGGCTGACAGGAATACATAAAAGCGCCAAGGACAAGGACAGGCATCACGAGGCCCAAAACTGGCAGCGAAGGCCTCTTCACAGGCGGTCATGAATATTCTTCATCTCACATTGCTGCAGTCCTTACATAGGGTATACGCTGTCCTCGGTCGGCCCGAATACCAAGAGTATATGGCTGGCGTCGGTCAAAAGCGCATTAAACTAGCGCCAGGGCGTCAGGGTATAAATCGCATGACGAAGCGTCATATCAATCTTTGCGTAGTCCGATGCAGAAACAGCGTTGCGAGGGGTACAGGTTGGCGTCCTGAGATTTTTCAAACGGAGTTTCAGACCGAATCAAGAAGTTGGCTAAAGTACCCGTTAAGAATATTTTGGTTTTCTTGCCTCAGTATTTTTACGGATGTCAGAAAAGTAAATAACTGTATTTCTTGTGGGAAACAGATACCACATAGGAGTTACCATAACTTGTGTATACCTTGTTTAGGGCCTGAGCCGCGGCGTTGTTGGGTGTCCCTCTTGTGCTGGAGTTTTAACAAGCGTGCTATAAAGGGAGATTAGATTGTGCCAGGTTAGTCTTAGGAGCGGTGCAATTACAAAATGCCGTCCGGATGCTCGGCGCCCTTCTTCGAGAAGAAGCGCCAGGGGACAAAGCACCTAGGCCTAGGTTAGAAGAACCGTCCGTCCGGCGTGCAGTTCTTTACCTAGAAGGCTCGATAGGCAGGTTCAAACAAGTTTCCTTAGGTCAGGGGAGACTTTGTTGTTACAGGATGTGTCTTCTTGGGAGGCCAGGCTGAAGGGGCTTCTCAGGTAAATGTCCTTCCCTCTCTGCCTAAAGTGGTTGAGCCTTCCCCTACTGTTACCAAGGCTTCTTCCAGGGGCAGGCCAGGTTTTGGCTACAGCAGGTGTCTCTCCTAGTACTTCAGGCCTCGCCCAAAGAGACATATGCTTAGGATGGCTGAAAGATTTAATTACTCTGATTAGGGGTTCTGTACACCTCTGACAAAAGGCCTAGGGTGGATCCTGAATTTGGAATTTTTGAGCAGGATTCTGATGCTTGAGTCTTGACTGAAGATTTGCAGGAGTTTTTCTCCTTATTCTGATTCTGATGGATGACACTACTCCTACTGCTTCTCCCCTGAGGATTTTTCATTCTCAGACTCTCCATTCCATGAGGGAGCATTTTAAATAGGAAGGTCAGGATTTCTCTGATTCAGGAAGACTTAGGGAATTTTGTTTTACCCCAGCATAGGCCTTTAGCTATACCTCCTGTTCTTACTGTGGTGGAATGTTTTTACAGAGGCTTCTCATAGCCCTGATTCTTTACCTCCACGCTCCTGTTAAGCGGACAGGTACTATAGAGTGCCTGAAGCTCATAAGTATCTTTTAAAAGCCCTAGAGGCTGATCAGGGCATTACTCAGGGACCTAAAGGGGTTAAAGGCTTCTGTTGTTAAAATCCGGTTCCTCCGGATAAAGAGCAAGGAGCTTTAGACAGATGGGAGTAGAAAGTTTATACTTCTTGGCAGCTTGGGGAGCTTTGGTGTCAAGATTGCATGGTCTCAGTTATGCTGCGGTTAAGGAACAAGGTGGGTATGCAGATGCATGGGAGTTACAAGATCCTAGTGCATGTTTCTGAACAGGTGGAGTAGCATTCCTTACACAATGTGGTTTGATGCTGTACGGAAGCGCACTCTTGAGGGTGGCTGCCACTGGTTTCTGTCCACCTTGAAACACGCCTGGCTAAAGGGATCAGAATTTAGCTGAGCATGTTAAGGCAAGTATCTTGGATGCCCTTTGCAATCTGATGTGTTGTTTGGTTCGCCTGTTGAAGCAGTTTTAAAGAAAATGGAGAAGACAAAGTAAGTCTATGGACACTGTTAAAAGATTTTTTACAGGTTCAGCCTCCAAAGTTCAGTAGAAATTGGCCAAGCAAGGGTGGACATAATAGCTTCTTATGATTCCCCAGTCACAGGGTGATTAGGCGTGGTGGGGCAGAGCTCAGGGCTCTTTTAGATCCAGGACAGGGGCTCACCTGCACAGTCTTCAGGTGAGGCAGGGGTGTACTTTAAGTAGACAGACCCAATGACCTACCTTTTCAACTGCAGAACCTTCCCGTCTGGCAGCACCTTTGGGAGGAAGACTGACACTTTTCAAGGAGAACTGGAGTTTAATTACCCAAGACAGATGGGTATTGGATATCATTCACCCACGGTTACAGATTTTATTTCCATACCTTGCCACCTTTCAAAGGGCATGCCAGACATTCCTCCTCAGCACAGACTAGAAGCTTACAGACAAATTTCTCTATTACTCCAGATAGGGGCCATACAACCGGTGCCTATGAGAAAGGGGGCCCCACGGATTTTATTCGCTATTCCTGAAGTACCAAAAAGGGAACACGTGGAGACCAATTCTGGATTTGTCTATCCTCAACACCTTTCTGGACATTCCCAAGTTCAAGATGCTGACATTGCAGCAGCTTTTACCTCTGCTGGGCAAGATCACTGGATGGTAACTTTGGATCTCAAGGAGCTTACCTTCATGTTCCTATCCTCTAAGTTGCAGGAAGTATCTGCGTTTTCGAGCCTGGAAATTCTCATTATCAGTTCTCTGCATTGCCCTTTGGCTTATCTACTGCACCCAGGTATTCACAAAAGTTCTGGCTCCAGTGATAGCCTTCTTCAGATTGAGGAAGATAAGATCTATCCTTATTTGGGCCGATTGCCTGATTCTGGCTCAAGGGAAGGGCGAGCTTCTTCAGCATTTAAAATATGTGATAGCAGTGCTAAGATGCATGGGGTATTCTGTGGAGCGAAACAAAGTCAGTTTGAAGTACCCTCTCAAGACATAATGCTTTCTGGGTGTGAGACTGAATACAGCAGCCTTGATGGCCTTTTTGACCCCCGGACAAACAAAGAATCTCTTTCCTTTACTTCCAACAACTATCACACCAGTCGGGCTGACTGCAAGGACAGTCACCTTCAAGCCTTAGGGTTCATGGCATCTTGTATTCTGGTGCTTCCCAATGCCAAACTGCATATGAGGAAGCTACAATGGTATCTCAAAATGTATGGACACAGCACTGCCAGGATCTGGACACTGTCATTCAAATAATACCTTGCATTCAAAAGGAATTTTGTGGTGGGCTCAGGAATGTCACCTAAACAAGGGACTTCTGTGACCCGCCAGAGGCGAGTCAGATTCTAACAACAGATGCCTCAGACAAAGCTTGGGGGCTCATCTAAATGGAAAGTGGATACAAGACAAGTGGCCTGCCAGACTACAGCATCTACATATCAACTTGAAGGAGATGTTAGCAGTCCAGTTTGCATTAATAGCTTTCAAGGATTACTTCTCCAGGGCAGGTGTTGATTCTAACAGACAACACAACTGTCATGTGGTACATCAACAAGCAAGGGGAACACATTCTTATCCTCTATGCAGGCAAGCAATGATTTTGTGGGAGACTGCTCTCAGTTTACAACTAAATCTTCAGGCAAGGTTTCTGCCGGAGCACAGAACTCCTTAGCAGATGTGTTAAGCAGACAAATCATGGATCCCCACGAGTGGAAACTGGATCCTCATGTATTTCAGAATTGACAGTGTCATGGGGAACTCCAGACATAGATCTGTTCGCTTCTCCACTAAACCACCAGCTGCCAAAGTTTTGCACAAAGGTTTCATCCACAGCTTGGAAAGTGGATGCTCTTTCTTTCAGTTGGAAAAATCTTCATGTGTATGCCTTTCCACCTCTCCCTCTCTCCCAAAGGTACTACTAAAGGTCAGACAGACAAGCCAAGGATGATTTTGATAGCTCCAGATTGGCCTCGACAGCACTGGTACCCATTACTGAGAAGTCTGGTAAGGAAGCCTCCATGGCCTTGCCTTTGATTCCACACCTGTTGTCTCAGGACGGTCATCTACTCAATGTCAAGCTTCACTCTCTTCATCTAACAGCCTGGCATATTCTGTTTTACTCATAGCAGGTCTCAACTTCCTCAACAAGTTTTGAATGTGATTATGGAAGCTAGAAGACCTAGTACAAGGAAAGTGTATGCAGAAAATGGAAGAGATTTTATTTTGGAGTGCAGCAAAGGATTTGATGTTTCTGAGCCTAATTTGAGTGTGGCTCTTCAATATCTTACTGAGTTATTGGACAAAGGTTTGTCCTTCTCTTCTATTAAGATTCATGCTGCAGCAATTTCAGCTCACTACGACTGTGACCCACCATTGTTTTCTCATCCTTTGTTCAAGCAATTTCTTAGAGGGGGAAAGAATATAAGACCCCACAAGAGCTCCTACTCCTGCTTGGGATCTCAATTTTGTGTTGGGGAAACTCAGTCTACAACCTTTTGAGCCTGCAGCTACTCCAGACTTGAAATATTTGTCATGGAAGACTGCTTTTTGTTGGCCATTACCTCTGCAAGAAGGGTTTCTGAATTGCAGGCCCTTATGGCAGTTGAGCCTTTCTTGATTTTCCATAAAGATAGGGTATCTTTACGCACTAATCCTTCCTTTATGCCTAAAGTGGTTTCTAGTGTGGCTTTAAACCAAACTATTCATTTGCCTACTTTTATGCAGACCCCAAAATAAAAGGGGGAAAAAATTTTGCACACTTTAGATGTACACAGGCAGTTGCTATTATTTGACAGGACTAAGGGTTTCAGGCAGTCTCAGCAGTTGTTTGTTTCTTTTGCTTTGTGTTCTCAGGGCAAGCCTGTGTCAAAACAAACTATTTCTAAGTGGATTGGGTTTTGCATTGCATTTTGTTATTCCCATCATGGCAAGGAGATTCCAGCTGGGATTAGGCCTCATTCCACTAGGGCTACTGCCACTTCTACAGCTTTTCTAAGGGGGGTGGCAACTAAGGATATTTTGGAGGCAGCTACTTGGAGTTCAGTGCATACTTTCAAGCATACCACCTTCCTTCTACTCTAAATCTAGGGCTGTTTGCCCGCTATTTTACAGGGCATTTGGCTCCTGCTTCTTGATTTGCCATCCTCCCTTACCTCTGCTTTGGGATTCTACCCAAGTAAGGACCTTGTCAGCTTTGTACTCTAAATGTAGATGTTCAAT